>NW_026623472.1:468203-636298 GCF_030028575.1 Malurus melanocephalus | reverse complement strand
AAGAAAAGAAAAGAAAAGAAAAGAAAAGAAAAGAAAAGAAAAGAAAAGAAAAGAAAAGAAAAGAAAAGAAAAGAAAAGAAAAGAAAAGAAAAGAATTAATTCAAAGTGGGACAAGGAAATAAGCACACAGGGCTCGTGAAGTGGAATAGGTTCGGGAGATGCAAAACTACGGGAGTGGAAAGAGGCCCGTGTTCTTGGCCTCGTCAGGTCCCTCAGGGCACACGGCAGTACCCGGGAGAGTGGGGACAGGAGGGTATTTTTAATTTGGGCATGCAGAAATTGTTCAGTGGATTTGTATGTTGACAAAGCAATACTTCCAGGAAGTGTGGTGTGGGAAGGGGCACCAGGTGATATTGTGGTATGTGTGGTGGGGGAAGGGGACAGCAAGCTGAGAGCGTTCCCTTCCTTTCCCTTCCCTTTCCTTAGAAAACTGTCTTGTTCTACCAGGCTCAGGGCTCCCCGCTTTACTCGGGTTACCTCCGTGTTGCCGGACTCAGGCTTCGTGTCGCAGACTGCTCATTTTGTGCGTTTCTCGAGTCTGTAATTGCTGTCTTTCTTCTCAGCGATAYGGGAAAATAGTGAGGAAACTAAGGCAAACTACATTACCAGGAGGAGATTTGGGATTCACCAGCTGCCCCAGCCCACCACYAAGCTGTTATCTCCTCATCGTACAACTAGCAGTTACAAAGGCTCAGAGCATCTCTGAGAGGGTCCATGAACTCACCAAGTGTTAGTGCAGGCGCAGGGAGCTCCCTTCCACCCGGCAYTGCCGGGGGCTCCGGCCCGCACCTCCCGCTCTGCCTTAGGGCTCGGCTGTGTGCCTGAGCACGGCCCCAAGGGCGCAGGGCGATCGGGGCTGCCTGGGACGGAAGGGAACAAGGACAGGGGTGGCTGCTGGAAGACGAGAAGCGACCTAGACCGGTCGGTGGAGGAGAGTTGTAACAGGGCCGTTTCCAGCCACGGGCAAGGCGGGAGGCGCCGAGCGGCGGGAGGGATCCCGGCAGCGGCRATAAGCGATAAGCGGGCTCCCGGGCCCGCCGCGAACAGGAGACTCTGCTGCAGGGACACTCTGTCCGCTGTCCCACAGACAGACGCGCTCGGGCCGTGCCGTGCTTTGCCGTGCCGGGCCTTGCCGTGCCTCGCCGGGGATCCCGGCGGGATCGCGGCGCTCCGGGCCCGCCGCCGGCCCTTCCCCGCTTTGCCAAGCGACCGGAGGGCTCCATCTAGAGGCCGCGGTGGGGAGCGCCGCCGCCCCGCACCTGAGCCCGGCCGGCCCGGCCACCCCCTCCGCCCTGCGCGGGGCCCGGGGCGGGAATGCTGCTCAGGGACCCGGCGGGTGGGCGGGGGGCGCCGCGGGCCCGGCGCGGCTGGGCGAGCTGCGGCTGGAGAGGCAGAGCCGCGGCGCCTCCACGGCGGGCAGGGCACCCCGGCCCGGGAGCGGAGCAGCCCGCGGAGAGCAGCGGCCGCCCTCAACTTGGCGGGCGGCGGGAGTTCCCCCGGCGGGATGGAGCGGTGCCTTTGCCTTCGCCAGGCGGGCGGCAGCGATCACCGGCTCTGAGCGGGCAGCGCAGAGCCCCCCGCTCCCGCCGAAAATTCGCCCTATGCAGTTGCTGCTGCCGGGGCGGGCAGGGCCGCTTCAGCCGTGCCCGCCGCGCCTGTCCGCAGCGCAGCCCCGCAGTCACCGAGGACTCACTTCTATGCAACCTCGATGGTGTAACAAAAAAAATTTTATTTTCCAAATCATCCTTTTTTGCACACAAGGGAAAGAGAGAGGGGAGAGAGAAAGATAAAACATCAGCTGAAGTGCCAAAATGATTTATGAGACAGTGGAAAATATTTCATAAAGATCTCTGAGACATTCTTTACTTAAAGCGGTTAGAAAAAAAAAGGGGGGGGGGGCTGTTTTGTGACAGATACGCAGAGGGATGGGGAAGGATGAAGGAGGAAAAGAGAAGGAAGTACATTTCAGGTAATGGTAAACTCTCAAGTCTGAAAATCAAAATTGAGGTCACAGCAATTTCTGTCTTGCCTCTTTGCCCCTGGTTATTACTCTAAGAAGGTGTTTCTTACTTCCTCTGTATTGCTCTGCTAGGTCAAAGCCACGTCTGTTTTAGTAGTAGACTTATTTGTGAAATTATTTTAAAATCCCACTATAACATAAAAAAAAATAATAGGAGAGTGAGAGAGAGAGAGAGAGAGAGAGAGAGAGAGAGGCAGCAGAGATGTGGAAAGTGTGAGGTTGGATTGCAGTTATTTCCCCAAATGCATGTGAGGGAAAACTTTGCAATGACTGAAACGGGCCCAGCCTCTTGGTTTAAAGAGGGGCAAGAAGCTCGCTTGCTCTTTCGTTCTCTGTCTCGTTCTTTCTTTCTCTCGGTCTGTCTGGCTTCTATTTATTTTTCTTTCTTTTCCTTCTTTATACATTTCTCTCTTGATCTCTCTCTCCTCTGGCTGTCTCTCCCTTTTTTCTTTTCCTTCTTCTCTCTCCCTCACCTCCTTTATTTCTTCCTCTACCCGTCCGTCTCCCACACTAAGCCGCACACCACGGAAGCCTTGATGTGTATCGAATCCCCCTCCTGTTCCGCTTTACCCCGAGTAAAGTCTCTGGTAAAAAAAAAAACAAAAAAACAAACAAACAAACAAAAAAAAAAAAAAAAAAAAAAAAAAAAAAAAAGCGGAGCGTGAGAAGGGAGATGAAACTAGGAAGGCGTGTGTGCGTGTGTTAAATAAGGGAGTTAAGGATCCTGAGCCGCAAGTGACAACAAAGCGGGGCTCACGTCCGTTCCCGCGGGCCGAGCAGGGGCGCCGCCGCCCCGCACACGCACGGCCCGGGGCGCTCCGGAGCGCGGGGCCGGGGCTCCCCCGCCGCCGGGTCCCGCAGGCAACGGCCCCCCCCTCGCCGAGCGCCGCCGGCCCGGCCCTCCTCTCTCTCCTCTCCTCTCCCCTCTCCTCTCCTGGCCGCGCTCGGCTCGGCGCGCTGGCGAATCAGAGAGTGTCGGAATCTATTGCCTTTGTCTGACAAGTCATCCATCTCCGGGGAGGCGGGCGGGGGGCTGAGGGCGCTGCGGCTTTTAGAGAGACACACACCGGGAGCGGAGGCTCCAGTCTCCGGCCCCGGCTCCTCGCAAGCACTTCCCACCTCGGGCGAAAGTCCGCCGGGCGCCGGATCCACCGCCCGGCCCGGAGGAGGGGTCGCGCCCGCCCGCCGCTCGCCGCTTTCCCGGGGATTGCTACTCTGCTTTGAACTTAAATGAACTAACCCCGGACCGCGGGAGGAGGAGGAGGGAGAGCCGCGTCCTCCTGCGCCTTCTGCCGCCTGGCCGCCGGCCGCACCTTGCTCCGGCACCCCCTCCCCGCCGCCGGGGATGCTCTGAGCCCTCCCAGCCATGACACCCACCTGCCCCCCGGCGCCGCCAGTCCCTCGCTCCCACGGACTCTGCTGACTCCCCCAAGGCCGGCGCAGCCCTCTCGCCCCCCGGAAAGTACTTCGCTGCCCGCTCCGCCGGGCAGGGGGCCCAGCGCACCCCACCGCTCCCCTCCTCTCCTCGTGTGCTTTTTTGTTTTGTTTTCCTTTTTTTCTTTTTTTCCCCCCTTTTTTTTTTTTTAATTTTTTTCTCCCCTAAGTCTTGAAGTTGAGTTTTAGAGGCGACACGGCGGCTTCAGCCGATTTCTTCCCCTTCCTTTGCCTCCCCATGGATATGCACTGCAAAGCAGACCCCTTCTCAGCAATGCACCGTGAGTACTGGAGCCCGGCTCCTTCCGTTGCTGTCCCTTTCTCATCCCTCCATTCTTCCTTCCTCTGCCATCCTTTCTCACCTGATCCTCCTCTAGGTCCACCTTTTCACCCTGACCGGTACCGGGCTTAGAGAGGCCTTCAGAAGGCAGGACGGATACTGCCGGCCTGAGCAGCAGAGCGAGGATGCCGGGCAGCCCCGGAGCCGAAGGGAGCAGAGCTCCGAGCCGGCGGTGGGGCGGGGGCCAGGACCCCCAGTCCGAGGGCAGGGGACTGTGCGGCTGTGCCTGTACTGTGTGCTCTGTCTGTGCAAAAGGAAGCCCCACCGAACCAGATCTATATACACTTTCCCCACCGCCCCTCAGACAACACGAGTTTATTCTGACTCCTGTCAGCCCCCGGGACGGGCCCTTTCCCTGTCCGTGCCCGGCCGGGCCGGGGCTCCCCGCAACCCTCCGTGACTTTAACCCCCCAGATTTCCCCGCGATCCGATGCTGTTTGCTTTGATTTCGGATTTCAGTGGCAGACAGGGAAAACGCCAGTTTCAAATTAATGGCGGGTAGTCGGCGGCTGTTCTGTGAGTCGGCTTGGTTTGGCGAAAGGTTGGACTGCGGGAAAAAATAGGACAATTATACGGTTGGGAGATGAAGTGGCTTTGGAGGCTCCCAAGAAGTCACGATTCCTTCTGGTTTATTTACCAGATACCTGATGTGAATTTTAAACGCATTCCTGGCATTTAAAGGAAAGTATATTTGTGATATATTTTCAATTTTAAAAGCCTTTCATAAGAGGGGAACGAAGGAAGGCAAAAAGCCCTCCTTATCAGGGACTATAACAAGGAATTTCCAGTTATTCTCATTTTCATTTCTCATCGCAGGACAGAAAATAATTCCGAGATTTAAACTAAAGAAGAAAAAAAATAGAAATAGAAACCCGAGATTGAAAGTAGTTGAGTCAGGAAATGAACAATTAAGAGCAATTTGTAACTTTTGACACCAAAACTTTTGAAGACACGCCTTGCCCGCTGCATAAAACACAAATCGAAAAGATAGAAAATGGAAATGCTTCAACTTAAAAAAAAAAAAAATCCCGATTTTGCCTTGAGAAGGAAGGCGCAGGAATACAAGCCCATGATTAAATCCCCAAACGCAGACGTAGGTAACTGCCTTTCTGTTCCCTAATAATTGATTTCCAGTATGCATTGCTTAAAATGTGATTTAATTTCCGACGAGCTTTAGCAGCATACAGTCTGTGCATTAGACGTTATTTTCAGTTTTCAGCGATGCGACCTGTTTTCAGACGCAATGTCAGTAATTCCACCTCCAGTACGATCCGAAACGTGTAGGCAGCTGAAAGAGGCAATTCACTGTCGCTGATTTTTAAAAAAAACTCCAGGGAGATTCCTGACCAATTTTTGGCTTCCGATTAGGAAGAAAAACACCCCCAAATCAAAATTTTAAAAAACCACAAAAACAGCCCACCAACATTTGATTCGTTTCCTAGAGTGTATTTCTAGAGCTACAGACCTGGATATTACTAAGCAATTAAAACAGATGCGGGCGCAGGCTCCTGACACACAGACAGACAGCAGCACACGATCGGTACGACAGCGGCATGACTGGGTCTGTGCAGATACAGATGCCGGCACTTACATGCAGATAAATACACGAAAGTATTTCTGACTGCTCTGATAGAAGAAACCCTGGAAAGCCACGGGGCAGAGCAAAACAAACGCGTGTGAAAAAAAAAATCGGACTGCAGTAATTTGAATTATTAATTTTTAATCTTTTTGTATCTCTTGCCTTTTAATACTTTGTAATGTGAGTTATAATAGGCCCTTTGAATTATTTATCATGGAGTTGCCGAAGAAATTGCTGTCTTGTAACTTTAGAGGCAACATGTGCAGAAGGGGTTCTGAACAAACGAAGGAAGAACACAACAATATATACTCGCGGGTTTTAGTGGAGGACGATAAATATTCACAGTCCCATCTGAAATACTAAATATGTTTTTTAAAAAAACTAACAAAAGAATGCTACAAATAACCCCAGTTCAGCGGGGAACGACGAGAAAGCCAGCCGGCGCCCCGGGCCGATGGGGCTGGGAGGGGATGTGTGAAGGTGTTAGTGAAGGGTGGGGGAGATGGGAAAAACTCTATTTGTGCGAAAGGACTTGGATCGATCGCAGGGCAATGAGAGTTTCCACTAAGTTCAGAGCCAATAAGTCAGTGTCAGAAGCAGAAGAGAAAAAAAAACCCTCAACGAAAATACAAACAGATCATTTTTCAGCAAACTGCAAAACGAACTAAGATCTCCTGGCGAAGAAAATACRGGAGGTTAGGGTTGTGTGAAAGGAAAGCTTTAATACAGAGTGCACTCCACAGCTTTATCAGCTGGGTATTCCGGAGACAGAGACGCTCAGGTAGCAGCGCCATCGAAGCTGTACCGTCTGCTAGTGGGCATSTCCCCATGCCCGGGCAAAAGCGAACTGCTCCCGGCTCTAACATAGATGTTTGATTCACCACCAACTGTCTTGTTGAGTCCCAAAAGGAGATATTTCCCTTTATCCYTGTCACGCCGGTTTGCGTGCCCACACTTAGCAGGTGCATACTTATTTTTTTTTTCCCCCAAGTTATTTCTAGAAATGTAGAAAGACAGATCGGGGCGGAGGGGGAAAGCGATCCTAGCAGTACTATCTGAGAGAGAGTGGGTTTTTACCTGGAAAGGGGGGAACCGAAGAAAACGGAGCATTTTAAATTTTCCCTGAAATAGGTTTGTGTGGTGGAAAAAACCCGGAAATGTACCAGTCTGTTAATTTTTTTCCCCTGGAAATTTTTTCCTGTAAAGATCTAAACCTGATGAGAGGGAGGGTCTCCCTGTAAATGAGCATCAGCCGTGGGACACAAAATATTTTCTTTCTCTCTCCCTCCCTCCATTTCTTGCCCTTTCTCTTTTTGTCTCTGAGTCCTTTCAGCTCGCATCCCAAAATAACGGGAGAGGACTTGCATGGGGGATATGCCGCGGGGTGAGGGAGGGCGGAGTTCGCGAGGAACTGTAATTGACAACGTGATAGAAAATCCTGGAAAGAAAATGAGGGGAAAAAAAGCCCAGGAGTAAAGAGAAGGGTGTCTGCGGCAGAGTCTGCCCGGAGCATGTAAGAGGTCGAGCTCTGGAGTTTGGGAGCGCATCACTGCCCTGCTCTGGGTAGCGGAGCGGGCGCTGTTTCCATCTTCGGCCCACCACAATGGCCCGGAGAATCCGCCGCTCGGGCATCCCGGTCGGGACCGCAGCAGGACAGGGGCTCGGGGAGGGGAGGCGGCGTACGGGAAGGTGGAGGGCAGTTTTCCTCCGCCTCGGGAAAATTCACTCTGCCTTCTCTTTTCTTTCCGTCTTTCCATCTTTCATCCTTTTTCTCTTCTTCTTTTTCTCCTTTCTTCCTTTCTTCCTTTCTTTCTTTTTCTTTCTTTCTTTCTCGCTCTCTTTCTTTCTTTCTCTCTTTCTCTCTTTCTTTCTTTTTCTCTTTCTCTCTTTCTTTCTCTCTATATTTGTCTCTTTATCTTTCTCTTGTTATCTTTCTTCCCGTTTTCTTATTCTCTCGTGTTTTCCTCCTTTCTCTGTTTCCCCTTTTTTATCTTCTCTCGCTTCCCCACGTCCTATTCCCCACTTTCGACCCCCCGCCATCACCTCCATCCATCTGTAATGGCTGGAGATTTTGCAGTACGAGTGGTGAAGAATCCACGACTAACGGTGTATTTCTGGTGTGCGTGGGTTGTTGTGTTTTTTTTATTTCTCTTTCCCCAGCAGGGCACGGGGGTGTGAACCAGCTCGGGGGGGTGTTTGTGAACGGCAGGCCCCTACCTGACGTGGTGAGACAAAGGATAGTGGAGCTGGCTCACCAGGGGGTGCGACCCTGTGACATTTCCAGGCAGCTGCGGGTCAGCCACGGTTGTGTCAGCAAGATCCTGGGCAGGTAAGGAAAGAGGCAGCCCCTTACCCTCCCCTGAGACTGCAATGTTGCATCCCTTCCCCGCTACAGCATGACCTTCCGCCCTTCCCGCGGCACCGAGCTCTCCCCGCCACGACCCCGAGCGGCCCCGGCACCTTCGCACAGCGAGAGCCTGCGGCTGAGCAGGGCCCCCTTCTCCAGCTGGCAAGGACGCGTTTCTCCCCCGCCTCCCCTCTTCCCTCACCGACGGTGTTTGAAAACTCCTGGGAAGACAAAATAATTTCAGAAGGGTGGGCGGGAGGGCGGGAAAGAGAAGGGACGGGAGAAAGAAAACGAAAGAATGGCCAAAACTCCTCAACCTAGCAACAGCAAAAAAATCCAAACTCACAGCAATCCGTGAGGAGCCTTACAAAATACATGGGTAAACAAACAACGAGGCAAATAAATAAATAAATAAATAAATGCCCSCGGTAACCGATCATGGCTAAATGCTGTGTGCAGTATCCCTAGGGGTTACTCGGGGGACCCAGCGCCCTAGCTCGGCCGCTCGGATGCGGAGCGGTGTGAGCAGGCGGCAGAGCCCCAGCCGCCGGTGCGGGCGGTATGAGCGCTGCCGTGCCCGGCGAAGGCCGTGCCAGAGATGCTGCCGGCAGCGGAGCTAATGGCCAGCGGGGAGATGGGCTGGAGCTGTCCTGCACGAGCACCCGCTTTCGAGGGACCCCGGGGCGGGTATAAACCGCTCTCCTGCACCCGCAGCCCGGCCAGCGCCCCGAATCGGGAGCGGCCGGTTGGGAGATCCAGGGCGGGGGAGTGCGAGCCSGCCACTGCCCGCTCCCCACGCCCCCTTCCCGTCCGCCGGGTKCGATCCCGCGTTCGGCGGGCTTCGCCTCCGGACGGTTGCAACGGGAAGACCGTTTCTGTTTTATTTCCCGATCCCACGGCCTAAAAGAAGTGTGTGCGTGTAAAGCGGGGGAAGGGCGAGGCAGCACCCCTCGCTACTAACATACAGAAACACAAACACACGCACACACAAAAAAAAAAAAAAAAAAAAAAAAAAAAAAAAAAAAAAAAAAAAAAAAAAAAAAAAAAACCACGAGAGAAAGCGAGCCCTAGAGAGGCGAAGGGATTGCTTTAGCCCCAGATCAGGCCGCCTGGCGCCTCGCAGAGCCGCGCCATGCAGCGCCCGAGCGGCCGCGGGCCGATGCCGCGCACCCGCGGGCCGAAGCCGAGGTGGGGCACGGGGCCGGGGCCGCGGGGCGCTCTGAGGGGCACTCGGGCTCGCAGCGCTCGAAAACGACAGAGCCCTTCCCGGCACGGCAGGTCACTGACTGTCTTTTGTGCAGGTATTACGAGACGGGGAGCATCAAGCCCGGCGTGATCGGAGGCTCCAAACCCAAAGTGGCCACCCCCAAAGTAGTGGATAAAATCGCCGAGTACAAGAGACAAAACCCGACAATGTTCGCCTGGGAGATCCGGGACAGGCTATTGGCCGAAGGCATATGCGACAACGACACGGTCCCCAGCGTCTCCTCCATAAACAGGTAAGAGCAACCTCGCAGCTCGCGGCCCAGTCGCATCTTTACGGCCCCATAAAAGCCCTTCCAACAGCGAGGAAGGCCTAATCCTTCCTCGGTCAGGGTAGATCCAGCTTTCTCTAGTCCCCTGCCCGCAGCGAGACTCGTGGGCATGGCCCGCCAGTCCCCGGCCCGGTCCAGCGGGCGCTCCCCGRCCCCGCCGTGACCTCCGAGCCCAGTTGCGGGCAGCGGGACCGAACGACAGCTGCCCGTGCCCCCAGCGTCGCCCCGGGCAGCGAGTGCGAGGATCTGTCCCGGGGCTCGCTGTCGCAGGGCCGCAGCTTGTGCCCGCCGCCTGGTCCGGGGGCAGCCGGGGCCGGGGCAGCGCCGCTGTGAGCAGCCCGGTACTGTCGCAAGGTTTGGTGCTGTTCAGGCTGGCGGGGTGGCGGKCTGCGGAGCCGGGGCTTCCCGTGTCCCTTGAATACCCCTACCTACGGGGTGTAGATGACCGCCAGCCTTGCCAGGGTATAGAGCTAGGAGCCGAAAGGCTGCCGTCATCTTCTGCAAGCCGGGCTCACAGCTGCGAGCCGCTGAGCGCGGGAGGAAGGATTCCCTTGCACCCACTCCCCCGGCTAACTCCCCATCGGCAGCCCGAGGGAACGGCTAAATTTGCCGGGTGGCTCTTCACCAGCCTGGGGAGTTCTGGTCCCCTCAGTCCCTGCGGCCCCGACTCTGTCTAATCCCTGCCCTCGCAAGAGGCTGGGCAGCAGCAGAATCGATTTCGCACTAGAGAACATTTCCCCCCCATTTCCTTCCCCGGATGCTAGGATGTGAATTTTGTTGTTGGAGGAACTCAGAGTTGGTCTCAGGTCTGAGGCGATAAAAATAACCATATGACAGGCAAAAAACCAGGATCGATGCAGGAGAAAAGGGAATAGATGCAATCAAGTACTGACAGACGTGAAAGCGCTCAGACTGTTCATACGCCTGCACATTCAAACACAACATACATCAGATCTTCACACTTTGACAACACAACACTCTTGCGCACACAGTAAAAGTAATTACACTGTTTTAGTGTAATGCATGGACTGACTATGCCCACAGAAATACAACCTCTAGAAACAGAGTTACACAGAGATATTTGCAAAAGGTACATACATAGGCATGAAATACGTCAACAACAGAATAAAAAAACACGAAATTTTGGATCCCAAATATATGGCTCTTCCCACTCAAATAAATATACATGGGCTACATGTAAATAAACATGCAGGCTTATGTAGTGTTTACGTAGATAAAATGCACAAATCAGTATACTGGCCCTTTTGATATAAAATAAATTCAGCCAGATTAGGAAAAAAAACCAAAAACGAAAACAAAACCTGGTGTATTTATGGCAAGGGAAGCAAAAAATAAATAGCAAGGAAAGCACAATGGTGTTTTTTTGCCTTGCACTTTTCATGGCAGATTTATCAAAATATGTCTAATAACTCAGACTGTGTATTTCTAAATCTGGCATCCTATATAAATGGGTTTTAATATTTTGCAAATGATATGGAATTATCCCAAATCATCTTGAAAACAGCAGGTAGAATTAGCTAGTGGAATGTACCTTGGCTAAGAAAGATTCCCTCAGACACACTGTCTCTGTAATATACTGCTAGGCTACCCTAGGAAATTATCCCTGTGTGTGCCATCTGTATTAAAATGGTTATTAAGTTATGAACAGGGTAACATAATACTGATCGGCTAATTATACACCCTCCTAAAAAACCTCCAGGTCTCTGTTACTCTCTCAGTCAGGTATTGAAATAATAACAGTTTGACATTCAGACACCTTACAAAGGCAGCTATGGAAGGACAGACAGCAATCCCTGTAAGGAACTGAGCTGGTGGCAGGGAAGTCCAGAGGAACGGCCACAGGCTCTTTGGAGAAATAGCATATATGGACCAAACATACGTTTATACTTCAGCTAGCTCAAGGTATTTCAGCATCCAAAAGCCACTGAAGTCTCCATCTTACAATTGCTTGACCTCATGTCTGGGTTGTGATGTCCCGGGCAGAAAGCTGAGCACCAGCTTTGGCTCCCACCATGCTACCAGTCTGTGGCAGGGCTTTGGGAGTTTGTTTCCTCACACTGGAAACGAAAACTGATCTTTCTCAGGAGGTGGTGAAAATAGATGTCAGCTAGACTGTGTTTATAAAACACTTTAAGGACAAGTTGTAGCTGCTAAGTAATATACTAAAGAGGCTTAGCTGTGACCCACCACTGCAATGGCATTTGAGTGTGTAGTCCCCAAGGCTCAAGAGCATTTTAGCTTCTTAAGATTTAGGTTTTCCCTATTCATTTTAAAAATTCAAACTCAACTTTCCACTTTTTCACCTTGATATGAAGCTCCCCAAAATTCACATCTGTGAGGAAGTGAGCACATAACATAGGTCATAAAATTGGCAAGTCTGTCCTGGACAAGAACAGGATACCGAATTGGGAAAAAATTGCAGTGAAATAGAAAATGTTGAGTATATTAGGGCCCAATCCTAGTGCTGTGGAGAGTAGTGTGAACTTCATGACTCCAGCTCCCAGAAGTCACAAAACACAAAGAAGGGGCTAAGTTCCCAACTTAAATAAACATTTCTCTCTCCCACAYTGTAAAAATTCACATACAGAATTGGGGCAGTTCTTTGTAACAGCAAATCCCTTACCTGAGGTACAATCACAAACTGGAGTTAATCTAACAATCTCTGAGCCGCTTCAGAGAGATGAAAATTTTAAACCTAGCCTTCAAAAAATATCTGTCTTCTTACTTCTGCAAAATGTGGAGATTCCCAAGCAAAATCTGACTTTGGCCCAATGTCTAGAACAGTTAGAGCTACATCCATGAGCATTTTAATATCTTAAGACAATTAGCAAGGCCTTTACAGAAATAGAAGTTACCTATATCCCTATATAGACTGTGAATACTGCGCTTCAAAATGCAGATGTCCTTGTACACAGAAAAAAAATACTTTTTGTTAGTATAAATTTTTCTGAAAATGTATTAATTACATTTTATTCTCTTTCTAAGATTTAGTGTAACATTAGCAAAAGCTTTTGGGGAGAGACTACAAAACTGTAACAAAGATTCAATTCCATTTTAAAAGTGTTCCTTAAATGTTTTAAAAAACTTTTTTTTTTTTTTGGTAATACATTAATTTTGTGTGCCTACACTGCACTGATCTGTCCCTACTTCACTGAAAATAACAGGATGCATTTGGGATGACATATTATTCAGCACTGAGTTTTATCAGAAACTTGTTCATACCAAACTCACGCAGATAAAGGGTAGATACAAGCTCTAGTGAAAAGCATAATTTAACTACCCTGTCAAGATCCAGGAAAAAATACTAAAGTCTTCTGCTATGCAGTAGATTCCTTTTAATTATGGAAAAAATTCTAGAGAGTGTATGAGTTAATAAGCAAAGCACACGAGAAATAACAGGATCGAGATTCTTATCTCTGCGCCAAGAGCTTTCCTTTCCAAAATACATTAAGTGCTACACAGAATAAACCAGTTGTGTATATGAAGTATAAACCAATTGTGTACATGTAGATATACACGCATACATATATCCATGTAAACTCACACACATATACGCAGTGCATGTAATTGAGAAGCAGGCAAATGACAGAAGACCTTAATTCTTTGGTAAGCAACTAATGCTTTAAATTGCTTGAGCACCTTGCTTCTTGAGCACTCTGCCAGCCAAAACCTGTCTGTGTCATATGACTATAAACCAGTTATCTTTGGTCACTTCAGGTTAGACTATTTCAGCTGAATTGAGACACAGCTTAATTTAGACACTCTTTGTGGCAGTCTCCTAAGAATGAAYTTGGAGGCAGACGTTAGTGAGAATTTTTCCTTTGTTTAGCAGAACATACAGTTCGCCTAAGAACATAGGTTTCATGAAATGATAATCATCCCAGAAAAATCTTTTGAATTAGACAGTGTATTTTAGTAGGAGCAGGATGTAGCTYATCGCAGACATGCGTTGATGGTAATGCAAGTTATGCAATGGACATTGTAGTTTAAATCCTATTTCCTCCTTCTCTTAAATTAATGAATTATCTTGGATTAATGAATGAGATTCAGAAAGGCAAAGCAAAACAACCTCGCCCTGATTTGTCCCTCAATCCCAGTCCTTGGACGGCCGGGTTCAGTACTAAGGACTCCTTGTTAGTCCTTACCCAAGGCATGYCAAAGGTAAAGCATTTCAGAGTTCAGTCTGCCTTCTGATACACTTTGGACCCTGAGTTCCTGAGAGCAGACCTAACTAATGCCCCATGGCGGAGAACAGAGTTTAGTGGATATATTACCTCAGTCAAACTGGTAGATGTTTTTYCGATCTTCTCTTAGGTATTGTGTATCCATTAATTTCTAGTGTTAAGCACATGGTTTAGGAAGATGTTTCCATCTGCACGATATAGCAACTGGCTAATGACACCTAGTTAAAGTCTCCAATAATGATGTACTTTTAAAAATACATATGGAAAGACACATGCATTGACTTGGGTTATAAAGACCAGTGAAATATACTTGTACATTGAAATATTATTGAGCATATGGCCAATTTCAGTGGCTGCAGGCAGGCCTGTTGTTTAGAGCAAAGAATGGCATATTCGAAGATCAGATTTCTCTTCCCAGTTCTGACTAATTTTGTGATTGATCTTGGGCAGGTTACACAGGCAAGTCACAGCCTCCTTAGGAGGCTGTATTGCCACCTGTAAAATTAAAAAAAAACAGCTTTTAGCTGCCTTTGTAAAACTTGGTATGATCTTTCACTAAAAATGTTCAACAAGTAACAAGAAAAAGTTCAAAACTGGAGCCAGGTYGTTTTACATCAGTTGAGGATTCAGCTCATGCAAGTGAGGTAAATGCAATGTTCCAGGACAAACTACTGTCTGGCAAAGGACAGGTGCATTAGGGCAGGGGCTGTGTTGTATGCGGAAGAAATCAGTGTTACGCAAACACTGCTTTCTGAGTCACCCTCGCTAGCTAGCCAGCAGCACTCGAGAGTTCCCCAAAGCAYGTATCAGCCAAAGTCACTGGGGAGTCTCTTCTTGTTTTTCCCAAGAATCTGGARTTCTTGGAAGACAGGTAATGAATCTAGGGAGAAGCGCTGAGTACAGAGTATCTCTAATGGCAGCTTGTTCATAGTGATCAAAAGTAGTGAAACTGCATTGTCTGCGGTGAACTTGGGGTGAATTGCTCGAGTTTTATCCTGCAAGCGTGTGTGTATGTGTCATACAAATCTATCACCACTGATCGCCATTAGTAACCACAAGTCAGTTTTCTCAACATAGAGATCAAATATTCAACTTGTCACGTAGACTGGATTTGCCCCTGTKTGACATTGTTTAGGTGCAAGGGAAGGATGAAGAGAATTTGTCCGACAGTACAAAACGGAGATTACCAGGACCTGTAACCTGGCGTGTCCTAGCGTGCACAGAAAAACTCAGGATTCTAGCAGGAATACTCTCTCCTAGCTGATGCTGAGTCTAAGGTTCCTTAGATCAGGGCACGCTCTCAAGGTAMAAGACTTCTACTGCCAGTTGCTTTCAGCTGAGCAAAGAACGTAATCGGGTCACACAGGGCTTCGTTACAGGGAATATACTCCTTTAAATTCAGACTCTTTTCCATCAGACCCAAACCTGGTATTATCTTCTTTTTATCATTGCAAATAAAGGACAGGCTCATAAAGCAGAGGTTACAGACAATGTTACTGCAGCTGAAAGGGTAAATGAATGCTCACAGCATTTCTCTTTGTCTTATTCATCATCTAGCCATTGGAAGGCTGTATGGAGGGAAATACAATAAGCTGCATTTTTTCTAATTTTCATATTGCAGAGATATTAGCTCAGCAGAGGTAATCAGCAAGTAAAACTGGTTGTGCCTGGGAAGTTTTGAGCTCCCTGTTCTGTGAACCTTGAAGTTCAGAACTCTATTGGCCCTTTATCACCTAAAAATCCCAGCCCTTCTTTTTTTTTATAGATGTACACAAAGCTTGATTTTTGCTGGAAGTTACATATTTTCAAGATTTTGCAACTAGTGAATTATTGCTGCATTCTGCCATACAGGTAGCTGCATTTCTGCACTGGGTGAGTGAGTCTAACGGAGCTAAACCTCATTTACCAGAATCACTATTATGTGAAAAAAACTCATTTGACTTTGGGAGAAAGGAGGAGAAAATATAAGTGGCTTGGCCAAGAAATGATGAAGGGGTGAGAACAATATAGTGATTTGAAGGGCGCAGTCCTTCCAACAGGAAAGGAATTACTCACATTTAAACAAAGCACTACAGCCAGGAATGAAGGGAGGGAAATAAGAAAGGAAACATTTAAATGGTAGCAGAAGGTATCCCCTGATAGGGAGGTCCATTAAAATGTGGAATTGCATCCCATAGGAATTCCTGATTTCTTGCAATATATATAACTAGGTGGCATTAATAACCAGCAAATATACAATAAGAAATAATCTTGTGTTGGCTAAAGAGATAGATAACGGTCTAGCAGGCCAGCTGGACCTTTTATGATATGATGACACGGTGCCTACAAAACAAAGAAATGTTTTCAGACATATATCAAATATAAAATAACTCCCATCTCTAACMCTAAAGCCCATTCAAACAAAAGATTTTCATATTACTTGTATATGACTTCAAAACAATTGAACAAAGCTGAGCTTCACTTAAATTCCATTGTCTTTAATTAAGGCACGGTGAAATTCAAATGGAGCTTAGACTCTTCACTTAAAATCAGCAAAATATTTAGAAATCCCACTTTTGGGGTTAGTCTCTATAAATGGAAAGCTAGAGACTTCTAAAAGCATTTGCCATTGGTCTGACATCCACGTAGCTAACTGGGGCTTTAGGAAATCCCRTCTGTGTGTAGATGGCTTTGACAACGATTACTACTCATGAAAGCATCAGAAAGGTTTGAGTTCTTCTCCCAAACGATTATTTTTTAAACTGAGACTAACAAGAATGAGGATTTTTTCCACYGTAATCCAAATTAATCCATTGGAGCCTATACCTGTATTGCCATATTTTCCAGTCCCAACTGGTTAAAAAGGCCAATGCAGAGCCTAAACTGTGTAATTGGCATACGATTCATGAGCACTTATAATACATGTAGATTTGTTTTTACATGTTTTCTCTTTTCTACTCTAAATTTTAAAGGAGATTTGGAAATCTGAGTCCTATTAAACAACCTTAAAAACATCTTAACAATGCAGGTCTTTGATTCTTCTGAGATCTGGCAGGTCCCTTTTCAAGTCCCCATAAGCACTGGCAACATGTTTTATTAAACAAAAACTGAAATTCTCATGCTACCACTTGACTAGAGGAGCTGGAAAACCCACAGAAAACATTGTTAGGCTTGTGATGAAATACAGGCACTGCGATATTCAGCACTAGCCTCCAATTTTCTCTAGTGCCAGTAACTGAGGGCTGATTTTGCAGCACTTACATGGCTATCTACCTAGCTGAAAATCACAAATCTAATCACTTGGTTTCCAAACTCCTCAGGGTGCACTTACAAATATTCATTTCCAATCAATTTACACCTGCTAATATTTCCCAATGCTCACATGTGATCACAGAGTCAGAAGCAATGCTAGTGCTTACTATTTCTATTGCAGTAGCATAAAGAGGCTCTGTGCATAGATCAGAAACCATTGTCCAAAACAGGCACAGCGTAAATAGGAATTTCTTTCAAGAGGCACTTTCAGAAAATCACTATGTACACGTCTTTCTTTACACCATTCCCTTAGCTTCTACTAGACTCATAATTCAGACAGTCCTCAAGGTTTCMGGGGTCCTGAAACAGACATCTTTGTCTGTCATAGAAAATGAGGTATCTGGGAAGGGCTYACTCATCAAGTCCAAGTCTAGGTAAGAAGCAGACCAAAACTGGAGAGTCCTTTTCTATGGGCTCATTTCTGACAAGACGAAGGCTGAACACCAGCTAGGCTGCAACAGCCTCCCCCCTCTTCCATGATAAGTAGGCATATAAATAAATAAATAAATGGCATCCTAACTGCACTGAGAACTCAATAAAACAATCACATCAAATATGAGGAGGTATAAATCTCATGTCTGCACAGGTAACCCACTCAATTGCTTTTATTATGGCTCAGCCTGACTCCATTTATTACCATCCGTGGCCTGGGTGAAGGATGTTTGCATGGAGGGTGGTCTCCTGGTGAAATCCTATCCCTGAAGCAGCGACAATCAGCCCGTACAGAGGTGGATTTTGGTGGGGAGACCAAAGGCAGATCCATCTGTCTGCATGAAAACCAATCAATAACCCTCTAACTAGACCCCTTGTCACCGGGAAATGGACAACACAATAGTTCAATCCTGGAGACATAGGAGAGGAATGGCTGTGGTTGGGGAATGAAGAATGACAGGATGTGWGCATTAAATGTTTGAGACACATGGAGAGAATATGTCTGTCCATACAGATATTGAGGAGGAGTGACAGTATAGAAGGACTGTAGAACGTACATTTAATATATAGTAGGCAAATTGGAAAGGTTGATGTGTTCAGAGGTGGGTGTGGGGAACAAAAAAGCTGAACTATACTGCATTTTTTTGTATAGGACAGGGACTGTGAGAGCAAGGCAGATAGGTAGCTTTGGGGAAATGTGCCTGCTGGTTAGATACTACAGATTGGTATATGGTAGAGAATATGTGTCTCTGAGCAGGCACATAGATGGTGACACAAAACACTGCWACGCAAAAGGAAGCATATGCAGGAGTTCAATGCAGTCAGGGAAGGATATCTCTTTGTCCTTAGTCWGGCTTGGGATTTATGTGTGTACTAGTTTTGACAGAGAGGAAGAAGAGTAATGTGCCAAAAGCCTGGTCTAACGCACTGTGAGTCAACAGACACACTTGCCAGAAAATGCTATGCATGGAACATATACCCAAACCTCACCGTTAAGTCAGGAAGAGAGATTCTGGTAGCTTGTCTCTGCAGAGAAAACAGAAATAGGACATTTCTTGCTTTTGTCATCCCCTAGTTCTGCAGTTCCTCTAGCATTTCTAAAACCTGCACAGCATATTGTTTCCCAGGCTTCTAGCAACTCCCCCAACACATACACACATACACAGGTATGCTAGAGTTTGCCTCTAAAAATTATTCTCTGCTGGGKTCAAATTTACTTTTCATATGTTTATCACCATTTTTAACAGATCCTCCTCCTTCCAATGTAAGAATTCTTCCCTCTCTGTGAGGGTCCAAGGCATAAGGGTTAAATATCCATCTCTGCATGGGAGACAAATAGCAACAAGATTAGTGATCAGCTGTGCTCAAAATGACCATCATGGTATTTCATTTGAGAAGGGTGATGCCCATGTTTTGCAAGGCAGACTGATATTTGTTTGCTAATTTACACAAGGAAAAGCAGAGACTGTGACCAGACAACAAAGTCACAAACAAAACCCTCATGAATCTGTCAGATAGGATGCCCTGCACCACCTCTAGCTCCAGGGTAGTTGAAAAGTTCTGGCAACAAAAAGAGTACTCATTTCATTGGTCAGGAAAGATCACTATCCCAGCCCTTTTGGATTCTCAGTACCAATCCTCATTTGTTTCAAGCTGGGCCAAAATATGACAGCAACATCATTACCCCACTGCCCACTTTCAAGCTCTCCCTTTAAAATTGCACTAGATTCTTTGAGCATTAAAATTTGAGCTCTTCTTAAAGGGATTACTGCCTTTCAATATACTCATGTTTCTCTAAAAATTATTTTAAGAGCAAGTTTTGGTCATCTGTCTTTATACAGAAAGACCACAGCAAAATGTAGCTGGTAATAGTCTAGGCACAATGTAATAGTGCCTGCTGCTAATATTTGCCTAAATTTAGGCCCCTTCTTGGTTGCTTAAATGCAGATGTTGGAACTTGAAAAATAAAACATTCATACATAAATCACACATATACAAAAAATACATATTTATAAAATCAATGTGAAGGGAGGAGATGTATAAGAGAAGAGAAAAGGAAGGAATAGTATTTCTGAAGAAAAGTATATCATGTTTGCAGACCGAGTGCATAGAGGAAGTGCATTTCAGGGATATGCTACATACAAGTGTGCCAAGGCAGTGCAAGTAGAGGCAGAGAGGGAAAATGCGCAGTGTCACAAATTCCCTTTCCCTACGGAACAAATAGAAAATTTAGAGTTTAAAATATTTAAAGAAAAAGGCATGCCTGTAGCATGCCTATGGCTCTTCAGGCCCCACAGACAAAACTGAGAGAGCTGCTGGCTCAGGGAGACATGAAATGGAAGGGAGTGTGGATGTGTATACAAGGGAATGCCCCTGGCACAGGGCAAGACAAGGGATAAAGTGATCCTGTGGAATATAGTCTTTTGAAGCATGCAAGAGGAGGATGCCAGCCCTGTAAATGAAGCCCTAGTACTGTTTAGAGCACCACCTTTCCAAAAAGAAAGCACCTTCTGCACCACTTGAATGTACTCCAGGATTACTCTATGCACTGTGAAGTAATTTGAGCATGGCAACCTGGGTGCATTTGTGCAGATAAACCGCCGAGTCTCTATTGTTCCATTAAACAATCTTCTCTGTAATGGATATTTGGGCGAGGCATGCCCTATACCCCACGACATGTGTACAGGGAGGAGCACAGGCATATCACTAGGGCAACACGTCCAGCTGGGAGTATAGACTTATAGCAAGCAAGTATTATTGGTCTGTGTAAGAATTAAGAATAGTGTTATCCATGGAAACAACATGGCAACTGTGCAGTTACAGGCAGGGAGTCAGCGGTGAGCAAAGGCACGGCGATACGCGGGACTCTGCAGGGGATCCTGTGAGACAGATACCCARTGGGCACAGTCTTGCACTGTGAATGCACGGGTGAACTAGGGCTGTAAGCAGATGCAGGGGAGAATCCTAGAAGTGCTCATATCTTTGTTAGCAGTTCCGTTGGACAGAGCTGGGGATAAGGTGCTCTGGCTGGCAGCCGTATCACCAGTGTACTCAGGAAACACAGCTGGTGAGACGGGCAGCATCAGTAACAYAAACACACGTGCAAGCGTGTGTGTGACAAAGTGGCATCTGCTGAGATGTGTGAACACAAAAGGTGTATGGCAGAGCAAATACACAGATAGAAGAAAATGTCATGTACGAGTGTAGGCACATGTGCCTGTTGTGGGTACCAAGTGCAACCGAGGGAATGAGTAGAGTGTAAGGCATGATGTATTTGTCAGGGAGTGGACATGTGGTAATTCACCTGATACATGATGCAAGAAGGGGACACCTGGGTTCAGTAGGGGCAGAGGAGATTACGCCAAAGGAGATATTTCTAATTATAGCTATATTTTTAATGCACTGGACTCTGCCCTTCTCTCCTCTCCTCTCCCCTCCCCTTGCACTCTTCTCCTCATTACCCAGGTTATCTTGTTTGGGTTAAGAGGCCAATTTCAACAGACTATAATTGAAGAGTGAAGAGAATCTGATAAGATAAGGAAGGGACATCATTCCTCAAGGGATCAATAGAGGTTTCATGTTCCTCCTTCCCCTGCTGTGTCCCTAACACGCTAACACACTGTGTCCATGGGCCTGGTTTATTTACTTTGCTTGTCTGCAAGACTGGGAAGGAAGTGTGGGAGTGGAGGGGGGCTGTAGCCTGTCTGTCACACAGCCAGAGCAAGGAAAGGGACATAAGGAAGGGACCATGGTCTCCTCTGGGACTCATGAGGAGGCAGGGAGGTGACAAGTCTGATACCCTCTGGCTCTGTCAGGGGCACTGATTCACAGGGGAGGTGTTCACCTTTGGCCTTTTATGTCATCACTGGGCCCTGCAAGGAAAGGATATTGATAATTTTTCTTGATTTAGACTTGCTTTCCCTAGCATCTATGAGCAGACAAGCTCAAGATTTTCATAAGTACTCACAGGGCAACAACCTCCCAGGGCCCCTCAGGGTGACTGAGACATAATTCCCCTCCCACAAGGAGGGCTGGTAGCTGCTCCTGCGTAGGTTTATGTTGGTATCTGAAGTTCAGGCTTGACAGACCCAGTATTAGCAGGTTTTTTGACCAAACCAGCATGTGAGGATCCCCTTAAGAAACATGAAGCTGTCTCAGCAGTGAATGCAGGTCCTCTCATGGCAGAGCTGCCAGGTCTCCCACACTGCAAAGGCAGAGTTTGTTCCACTCGTGATGCACACACCTTGGCAGGAAGATGCGTCTCTCACAGAAACAATGTGAGATCCATAGGAAACCACACCCATGTGTGATACATATGAATGTRCAGACAGCTGGGGCACTGTAAAGAAGTCCCTCCAGGAGGCCCAGCCTCTCACATCAGGCAAGCTCCGTGGACATTCCCTGGTCCCTGCAGCTGGTGTAGGAATGCTCAGGCACAGGGAGATGAGCTGAGAGGTCAGCACAGTACAGGATCCAATCCAGACTCCATACAGCAGGGCTGGGCTAGTTGCTGGAGAGACTGAGACACGGAGGGGTCTGGGGCTGAGATATCTTCTTCCAGCTGATTTCTCTTTTATTTTTAACACCCAGAGAAACAGACGCTGAGAGCAAGTCAGTCATGCAGTGAGCATGTGGCAGAGTTGGGAATACAACCCAGATCCCCTGGCTCCCAACCTCAGGCTTTAACCACTAGACCATGCTTCCCTCTAAGCCACCTTGAACTTTCCTCAGTGAGGATGGGGGCTACTAAGCCTCTGTGGGCTGCAGTTTACCAAGCTGTCAGGAGTGTGCTCACTGGACCGCCTCACCAGAGACAGCCTTCCTCACGCATGCTAAAAAAGTTGAAAAGAAATTCATTTCATGGCCGGTGGTTGCTTAAAAAAGGCGATTCCAGCATATGTATGTGATAAATGTTAACTGTGCATTAATCGCATTAAAGAGGACCCTATAAACTTTTCATTTCTAATTAAATTCTGGCCGGTGATTCTGGCGAAGCCAGCTCACTCCGGGCCTTTGTTTATGTGGAAAATTAAAATGCAAATACAATGGAATTTATTTCCATTACTAGAGTGATATGCTGGGCTCCTCTGTTTAACAGCCTCCAATTATTTTTCAAACAGGTCTCTCTCCCTCTCTCCCTCCCTCTCTCCCTTCCTCACTCCCTCTTTTTTTTTGCCTTCTCCCTACTATCTGATGCTGCTACTCTAGTGTGAGGGGTGGGAGCTTAGCCCTGTGTGGACTAAGGATCATGTAATCTGTTCAAGGTCAAATTCAGGCCAGAATACAGAGGAGAAAGTGGGGAAAAGAGTGTGAGAGCACAAACAAGAGAGCAAGGGAAGTAACAAGGCTTGAGCTAATGTAAGGATGAGTAAGGAGTTATTTGTTAGCAACCTCTGAAAAACATAAGCTAAATTCACTGGCTTGCTAAGTCCCAGCCATATAGATGACCTGACTGAGAGAGGTCATAGATCTTTCCCTGATGAGATATTTTGATGAGAGAGTACAATTGACAACTCTCTCTAGAAGTTTTCTGGATCTTTCACAGCGTTTTTCATAGACTTTGTCTGGATGTGACTGCTGCTGGGCCAAATCCTGATGGCTGAGGAAGGACAGAACAGGCCCAATGCCAGACACATYGCCTGCGCAGAGCAAATAAATTCATGCAGCAATGACACATAATCATCAGCTGAAAAATAACTGAACTCCCTTGTTCATTTCCAAGGGACCRAATGTGACCACACTGTCTTAAAGCATTACTGCGCAATATCCACACAAGTCAGAAGCCATTGCACAAACCCAGAGATTCATTGTACGTTTAAAATTTCTTAACACATATATTACTGCTAAATGCTGCTGACACAGAATCCCATTCTTTCTTACATATATGAGAGACCCAGGTCAGTTCAGACTTGGGAACATTGCTAGTCAGTCTTTCACTCAGATCAGAGGCATCTGTTAACTGACACAGATGCCCTTCTATGCATTAACGTAGAAAGTCATACAAGAAGACCCTTGCAAAGGCAAGTGTGCACTTCATTGAAGACATGCAATAATTTATAGATCCTTTCACAGACTCAGTCAAATCTATTTGAAACTGCACAGTACAATCTTGCATGTAATTGTGAAGAAACTTATCAAAAAACGTAACTGAAAGGTCTTAGCAAAACCTGTGAGTACATCAGAAGACACACACACCTTGAAACACGCAGCTGAGAACCAGCCGGACACACCACCTCACGTGTCACACACACAAACACACCAGATATGTATCTTCGGCATGCCCCACTGGCAGGGAGAGCTTATGAGCCAAAGGGAAATTCTTCTAGTGCGTGTGAGCATCTTAAGGAATCACCTAGTGTAAATGATCCTGCCCCAGCCGAGACAGGGAAACAGGAGAAGGACACATTCACTTACAACACTCAAAAGAGGCCATTACCCAGTCAAACAACCCAATCCCTGACATCATTATTCAATACACAGGAGCCCTGAAATGCACACTAACTCAATCACACGATTACAAAATAATACTGATGGAATCAATGAGACAGACATGCGGTCATACAAAGCACACCCACCCTGGTGTTAATGCACAATAACAGCCACCCAATAAGCGAATACAAAACAGCCATTCACAACCACAGGGCAAAACACCAAAACACGGGGCCATATTCTCAAAGGGGACTTGGAAACTCTGGTAACAAAACCCACCCTTGCTAGAGGGGTTTTAGGGTATGGGCAAAATCTGGCAGTTGTCAGCCTAGTGAGTAGCAAATAGTAAAAGCCTTGATGAGCAGCACAGCTGAGCACATTCATGTCCCAGTGAGGCTGATTGACTCCCAGGACATTCAGAACCATTCAGGATGGCACCCAGAGCCTTGAAGTAGACTGGTCCAGTGAAGTGACACCTCTGCTCAATGACCAAAAGCAYCATGCAGGCACTCTTAACACTAGCAGGGTGGATGACATTCAAGCTTCACCAAAACACAAGCCAACAGAAGAAAGCRAATCCTAACAGAATATCACAAACAAAGCAAATTTACACCTTGGACAGATGAAAACACCACTCAGCATCCTATGCCACAGAACCATCTTACAGATGCGCCTCTGCAAAACAGGCACCAAACCACAACAGCACATCCAAAACTAATACAGCACTGGTGCCTTTCCCCTTTAGAGAGGAAAAAAGCAAAGCGACACATAGAACATACTCATAATGCCAAAAATAATCGAACTTCCTTGTGCTTCACATATTGTGCCAGACCATGCTAACCCAAGTGCTTAACACACAGCCTAAACAGCCAGCTTTTGCAAATCCTGCATGATCTTGTTGGGAGGGAGATGGGGGAACCGGACTGTAAGTCCTTTCCCTGGCACAGCAGGCATCAGCTCATAGCAGGTTGTGTGCACAAGAATATGCTGTTAGTGAAAAAGCCAGCAAGGCTGGGGGAAGACTGCTGTTGGTTGTATGTGCCTGCGTGCATTGTGTGTACAGGAATTCCCCTTCCTCTACCCAGTGCCGCCGCTTGTAGCCATTAAAAAGCCCAGGTCCTCATGCTGGGTGTTCAGTGAGTATTGATTCAGTCTGCAAGCAATTTTAATATTTCTTCAGGGACTTTCCAGCAACAGCACAAGTCATTAATTCACCCTCCCAAATTGCTTATTCAATAGAAGGAACATGGCTCCTGAATAAAGTCCCAGAATTTATGTGACTCACATGAGTCAGGAGGTCAAACAACTGTTATGGAGCGAAGTTAAAAATCCAAATAAAATATTGACACTTTTTTGGGAGTGAGAGGAGGGGGAAGGGGGAAGGGAAGAAAAGGTATTTAAAATAGGGTTTTGTTGCAATGCCCCCAGGATAAAGAACAGAGAGAGATTGAAGACAAGCTGGAGTTTGTAAAATCAATGGGATTTATTGCATATCCGCTTGGCATTTAATAATTCCTTCCTTTCCATCTCACCCAGCTCTGTTTGTACATGGGGGAGATAAAAACTACAAACAGCCAGYCACAAAGTACACAGATGGACACCCCAAACATCAACACACAAAGGCAGGTACACACAGGGATGAATGTTACTGAGAGGCAGTGGCATAGCATCAGAAGGTCCTCTCAGGACTCAGTATCTTGGCTGAACTAGAYAGAGCCATTCACATATGGCATTACACTATGCCCACATAGTAGCAGGGAGTGTGCACCCAAAGTCTCAGTTAAAAAAGGCTGGGAGGGGAAACTGAGACACAGAGTGAATTAAAAGACTCTGCTCCCTCACAGAGACCCTCAGCAGGGATCCAGGTCTCCCGGTGCCCAGTTAGTGTTCCTGCTGCTGAACGACGCTGTCTTTTACGAGAATGRAAGCCCTCACAGTGACTGAGATCAAGCCTCAAGAAGGCATCCATCTCACAGGAGGGACACACAAACCACACAAAGAAACGGATCTACAGACACCATGCAAGCCCATCCATATGCAGATAGATGCACACACAGATACAAATACATACATGCTTTTACTAAGCTCATTGTTATTCAGAAAGCAGCGCAGCCAGATCACACACAGAAGTGGAAGCACACCTGCAGACAGACCTGCAATGCTTGCGTGTACAAATGCACAAACACACACACACACACTGACACATCAGTACAGCCCCATACAGCAGCATGGTCACATTGAAACTCACTGCTTCTGCCAGCCTAGATTTTACCTACAGTGGAATCCTCTTACCTAGCTGCACATAAATGGATGCCCACATACACTGAAGTGCATTCTGCACAAACACATTAATATATAGGACTGTCTCCTTATTGCATTATACCGTTTCATTTTCAGTGAAACCATGCTAATTTTCTACCAGTCAAAGATCTGAGACTGCAGTGGCCATCCAACAATATTATTCATAAGCAATAACTCCATTAAAAAACAGCACACAAAAATACAGCCTAATCATCTATTCAAACAGCATTGGATGGCTTGGGACATTTGAGTGGCTTTCTTTGGTTTCTTTGGGTTTTTTGTTTGTCTGGTTGAGCTTTTAGCAAAATCTTAGGGCAGCTGCTTTCTCAGGAGAGATTTTCCAAAGGCAATTTTTCAAGGGCTTTTTTGCATTGTGATAAAGATGTTTTATAGCATTTCCTTCCTAAGATATCTTTTGACCAAATATACAGTGTGATTTATAATTAAGGAAGGTAATTTGAAATTTCCATAATGATGCTTTAAAAATATTGATATTCTTGCATTAAAATATGCTTCTGTCTTACTTCTAAGGTTATTTTGTTCATGACTGATTTTGCAACTGCCTTTTAAAGGGATGATAGAATCTTTGGTTCACCTTATGCTACCTCCTGTCTTCTTAGACTACAATAGATTTAAGAAAAAATGTAAAGGGAATATAGTTTTTTAAAATATCATCATCTATATCCCTCTGTATTCCTCTGCCTAGTAATCCTGATTGCATCTGATCTTGTTGAACTTGAGTTACATAAAAAAAAAAATTAAATACATACTGATTTACAGCTGGAGGCATTCTGATTCATTAGGTGAACAAGTACTTAATTCAGATTAAGGTGACTATATTTTGAAATAATGGAACTGAATAAAAACTCTACAATTCTCTAGAATATCATGATTTTCAGAAATAATATATCATAATTTGCAATACAGTGTTCCACTGCAAAACCTAAACCACAAAATTTGAATGATTCAATATTTATAACTCAGGTCTTCAGACAGTGTCAAACAATTGTTGCACCTCTTYTGTGTTTACCCCAGCCAGTGCCTGGTTCAGCGTGTCAAGCTCTAGACAAATCAGTCTTAGAGATCACTAAAGCTCACTGGGAGAAAAGTTGCCTGCATGGGGATGTAGGGATAAGGAAACACTTGTGTGTGGGGGAGGATCATTTAAACTGCTTCTCTTGGGAGGTTGGTTGTCAATTTGGAGTTGCTGAAGGAGTCTCAGCCGAGATGGTTTCATTGAAAGAGTATAGACAACAGGCTTGTTTACACAGGGGCAAAAAAGAAAATTAATCTGAGTTAACTTTGCAAGTACATCGGTTAAAAGCATTAAAGCATTGTTCAGGTGCTCATTCAAAATTTGAGTGTCCTAAATTGAATTTAGTTCACTTCATTTCCAAAGTGAATTAAGCTAAACTAAATTAAAGCTGCCTTAGTTCTAAACAAGAGGTGTAATGCAGTTTAACTAGACCACTTTAATTTCACACATTCAGTTAATTCAAATTATTTTGCAGATCTGTATGTAGATAAACCCTTACACTGCTAACTCTTATGGACAGTGACTGTATTTATACAGGGRCAGGGAAAAGGGTATAAGGAGGCCTAGGGTACTCTACCAGCCACTGCAATTGTAACAGAAAATGATGGATATAATAGGTTGGTGAAGGCTCACAGAAAACCACAGCTTTGCAATTAATTGGATGGAAGCCAGATGCATTATTTGAAACTACAGCAGATCTGCATTCACCAACTTACACAACCATGCAAAGGTGCACACAGGGRTGAGCCTTATAACACAACAAGGTTCCTCATTAATTAACGTATCAGYATTCAGATATGTTAACTATTACATCATAGATATTATAGCCTTGTTAAAGACTAGTGCTCGGTGATTGTGACTTATTTGTAATAAGTGTGTGCTGTACAAAAACATCCATATAGATAGCTGATGATGGTTATAAGATGCACATCCAAATATTTTCCCATTAAACTCTGCTAAAACTTATAATGGTTGAACAAGTGTTCATTAGTTCTTCATGGAGCCTGAATATATGATATGTGACCCAAATGTCTAACTCTGTGTAGCCACAGTTATAAAGGCAAACCTATAGGCAAAGATAAACAAGTATGCTGGTTGTGTGATGAATTAAAACATACTAAGAAACAAACRCTAATGAATTTGCCAACACAGTATGGACACTTAAACATTCAGCTCATATTCTCTAAACATTGACAGTGACATATACAAGCCAAACAGAYTGATTACAGATTTGTCTTTTCATGATAAAATAGTGGCTTCGTCCTATAAATATGAAAACTAGACAACCTTCTATAGAGACAGGCACCAATTTGATGCTAGGAGCCCATGTAGCACCCRCACCCTAAGTGCTCACCTGTGCTTAACTGCTTTGGGTGATAGGATAAAGCAAAGAATAAATTACACCAAAAGCAACAAGAATTAGAACAGGAAGAGAAAGATTCAGGTTCTCGGTGAATATTTTCAATGTGTTTTTGAATCATAACTTTATTAAAATTCTACATCTACATCTCAGTGTAGCTGGAACTTGCTTTTTTTCAATAAAATCTAAACATACTATTCTTATTTTAGCATAGTCACCATTTTACCTGAAAAAGGTAATTTAAAAGGAAAACCCACAATTTTTCCTTTCTGATGAGACTTACATTCTTCTTACAATTTTGTTGATTTCTTTAAAACCCAAGGTAAAACTAACATTAGATTAAATATATACATTCTCAGCATTGTTTTTGTTTTGATTTTTGCAAAAATTCTCCTAATGGTAAAAGGTCCATTATGAAAATTTTCTCCAGTCCTGACGAGGGTAAGGGAGGCACACAAAATGACRCTCTTGTAAAGGGGATCATTTACTTGTCCAACACATGCAAGCAGGTACTGCAGTGCAGCACTCTGCAAGATACAGAGATAATAATAGCTAATACACAGTGTKGCCAAACCCAAAAGTTTAAAAGTCCTGAGTCAATACCCTCCAAAATGAGGGTATTTTCTCCAAATGAAGAGACTGGCATAAAATTCACAATGCTATAAACAAGAATTTGTTTTTTTCCTTTGCCTCCAGTTCTGGCCCCTTGGGAGGCAGCCAGGTCCCACTTCCACCTGGTCCTTGCAGTCATGAAAGCCAGAAATACCTTGGTATTAAATGAAAGCTGAACTAATCATTTATCTTCAAGATCTGAGGCTTTACACAAAATACCAGGTATGGCATAACTTGCAAGAGGACTGAGAATGTTATCTACATTTATCTGATTCCTCCCAGTTCAAGACTCCCTTCCTAGTACACACATGTCTTCTGTTAATCAAAATGAATGTCCACAAGGAATTCAGCACAGACTCCTGAATTTTAATAACTGGAAATGGGCTCAAAGCAAAGCTTTCAATTAAAAGTTCCCATACTCCAGATTAAGATATTTAACCTTGGCAAGCCCATGTGTTTCTGTAGGTCTTCTTAACTCACCTGCTGGCACAGCCGCTGTTCTGACAGCACCAGCCCGTGCTGCGTGGCAGTCACTGTGTGCTGGCAGCTCGTGGGGCTGTGCCCTATGCCAGCTCCATCCCTGCTGCTGCAACATTGCTGGCAGGACCCAAGCTGGACAGCCTGGAGGTGCCAGAAGATGACACTGAACTGCAGAGTTGACACTCTGAACTACACAACATTGTAGTGCAGGTGTACTCAGAAAAGTATTAATTCCTAAGAGCTCAAACATTTCTGGGCCTTTTCATGGCAGAAATGTCTTGCTAGTGAAAGGGACTTTAGCTACTGGCAATGCTCCTCTCCTGATCTCTTCCTGTGTCTTGTTGGTTTTATTGCTTTTGGTCTTTTGCTGCAGAGAATATATTGAGAGGGAAAGGCAGATCTGTAGCTGATTTGATGGATACTTTGATGCATACTGTGAGTTGAATGTCTGCTCCATGGTTGCCTATGGTATTAGAATTTGGACTTGACCCAGGTGGTTCCTCCCAGGCCTGAGTTTCTACATCCAAGACCAGCAGCACTCTTTTTGTTTTTTAAGATTTCCTTAATTCACCTTAAAACCAGGATGTCCAAAACCCCGTATCAAGTTTGCTTGAAGTATTTTGTTAACTGTACGGTATCTTCTAGRTCTTTGGATTTTAATGCATTTCTGGAAGAAAGCCTTCCAAACATGAACTGAGTGTAATAAAAGTAGAAACATCTGCCTGAGGACACATGTATGTTGCAGTCAGTGCTTGAATGCAGCTCATTGATATATTYTAGCCAGYTTTAAGCCAGCCAGCCTGGGTCCTGCTTTGCATAACACAGCAATTATCCAAGCACACCTGTTTCCCAGGTGGGAAAACAGTTCTTACAGCCTAATGCAGCAATTCATTCCAGGAGGCCAGGCTAGGCAACCTATACACATGGGGCCAACCACTGACAATGTCATCAGTAGCAGGGGCATGAAGTTGTACGCTACTGCTCAGCAGAATGAGGTGGTAGGCCAACCTCCTGCTTGGCACATCTCCCACTCTCAGAAGACAGACATCTTCACCTTTCTTTCCTTCCACCTCTCTTCCTTATGTCTGGACTTGTACCGTGTAGCACAGCAGAAGTGGAATGGGCAGAGATCTGCTAGAAGCTGAACGTTAATGCTCTGCTCAAATTAAATGAAATAAAACCATATGGTGTCATCATGGGTCACTGATTTAAAACAACAAAAAAATCCTAGCTCCTCTCTAAGACCTTCAGATAGTAAAACTGATGCTGTGAATTGTGCGTCTTCTTAGAGTGCAGCCAAGAAATGCAGTGAGAGTAATGGTCAGGATTGGGCTTTCTCTTGTGCTCGTACTGAGCAGGCKAACCTGGAACAAAGTGATACTTTTTTCCCTATGTCTGCAGGCTTGATATCAGTATAGCCCCAGCGAAATTGATAGACCTACACAGATTAACAGCAGATACAGTCAATTCTTCTCACAGAGGGCTGGGATTGTGTTTTGAGATATGTAAGGTATCTTCCTTTTGACCTTTCATCTATTTGTAAGCTTTGGGAAAAAAAGATAATACCTCTTCATGCATCTTTTAGGACTACCAATCTAATCAATCTAATTAATCTGTCATAYCTGTGCTTATATACTAACATGGTACATGATCATCCTTCTTCTCTCTCCCCTTCCAAAAAGTAGGGAGAAGAAAATGAAATTTTCATGATATGAGCAAGTTTGAATGCGTGAATATTGCTTGTGGCCCCTGAATATGGCAGGGTTTGAAGGCATTCTGCTGTCTTGGCAGGGAGTGCCAGAGCCCCAGGCCAGCTAGTGAGGAAGCTGAGCCTGCTGCTCCTGCCAATGTCAGCTGTTGTTCTGAGGGTTTTAAGTGTTGCAGTAGATTTTTGAGAGATTTTTTTGTAGAAGCTATTGCTCCCACAATACTTCCTAGGAGAAACTRTGTTGTGGCTTTTATGGGGCAACTGCAGCTCTGATCTTCCCAGCTACATCTGCTGTTGCAAATTCAAACACGACCACCAAAGCCTGTGCAGCTGAAATAAAATTCCTGTTGCCTTTGCCTATTTCCCTTCCCTTCACATACAGCCACTGTCAGCAGGGTACATGTCACTTCTGCTTCAAGCAGGAGAACGAAGCCAACACTGTGCTACAGCTCGCTGAAGCACTTACTTGGCCCCTGTTTATTAGAGAGTCTGAGCCCTTCACTCCTCCTTCCAGCTGTCCTCACTGTGCCCCAGGTGGCACAGCAATGCTCCTATCTTCACATTTCAGGCAGGAAACAGAGCACAGAGAGAAATGCCATTTGTCCAAACTCTTGATGAGAGAGGTCCATGACAGAGCAAGAACTGAAGCCCTTCCCTAAATCGGATTAGGCTCTAACTATCTGACTTTCTATTTCCCTTCCTTCATCCCCAAATCCCTTGGCTGTTTTTCCTCACCATGTTACAACRCTGGCTGTCCATTTTGAACTTTGTGCAAACAAGACTTTCCCTCCCCCGCCCCTTCTTTTGCTCAGCTGTGAATTCAGCTGTGTTTCAACCTATGCATAGAAACATAAGACTGTCTCCTGTTTGAACCAAAGCCATGTTCAGAGCTCTTGCCTCTGCAGCATCAATGTGCAGGTGGAATATTGTTTGCTCYGTGGGGGCTTTCAMCAAGGACAGGAGGCCAGGCAGAGARAGCTGCCTCTTCTCATAGAATGTTCTCCCTCTTTGCCAGCATCACTGGGATGGTCACAAGCCCTTTTGTTGAAGCTTCTCTGTCTCCCKGAGCCCTGCTCGGTGTTCCCTGCAGGCTGCCCGTGGCTCAGCAGTCCAGCCCGGCAGTAATTAAGCAGTGCAGCACAGCAGGGTATGTGTGCCTTGGCCATCACAGCCTCCCCTGGACAYGCTGCAGAGAAAAGGCTGAAGCTTCACAATGTTAGCCTTCCAAGAACCGCTTTAATTGCCCAGTAATGCACACCCTGGGGTCTTGTAATGTGCTTCTAATATGGAGCATTTAAAATACGAATACTTSAAAACAATTACAAGGAGTTTGGTGCTCTGCTGAGTGTGTCCTTCCACTCTCAAAAATAATCCACGACAAAGGAATATGATCAAAGTGAGGATACCAGTGCTTTCTGAAATCTGTCAGGGTCTTCTTGAGGCAGCAGGGCACACCAATCTTTCCTTTAGTTCACTCTGTTTTTCCAGGATTAAAAGARTTGTTAGATTGGGACTCTAGATGATTCAGTCCTACCTTATCTCCCTCTGATCAGCCCTAGTATGATTTTCTATGTGAGATACTGTSAAAAGACTCTGCCAGCCACAGTAAGAGAGGAAAACCCACAGAGTGTGTTAGGCTATAAGAGAGTTTGGATAGAAATTTGAGAGAAGTRAGGTGAGTTTTCTATCATCTGTCATTCTTTTAGCAAGTAGCTTCTGAACAAGTTAAAAAAATGTTTTCTACTCTTATTATTTACAAGGAGTGAAAGTTCTCAGAAAGCGCTCTGGCTCAGCTATTTTTAACTTCTAGTATTTCTTGCTATGTCTCTTGATTAGAGCTTGTTACCATTGTAATACTAGAATAGAAAACTTTTGTCTGTCTATCTGTATTTAGAGTCAGCAAAGGGAATTGCATTAAAGCTGACAAAAATAATGAAATARAAATCACACTTTGGAAATTCATGATCTAATGTTGAACATTTAAGAAAGTCAAAGKCATTTGGAAACAAGCACTTGGTTTCAGCTGGTGCTGTATGTAGTATTAACTCTAGAAAGAGTAACTACTAGCCAACTATGGTAACTCAAATTCCAGGAATGGATGTATAATTCACAGTATGATACTATTTACTGTAATGACATTATATGCCATTACTTAAGATAATATTGCATATTAAATTCAGATTGTGAAATGATGTTCACTTGCTTTACTACAATCAGAGATCTATAAATGTCCTGTGGCTGAAACTTCAGAAGGTTATGTATTAAATCTGTTTATATTATCCAAAACTCAAAGTAGACAACTTGTGCAAAAATCTTCCACTGGAAAATCAAAAATGGGAAATTACCGTAAGTACAAGTTTATGTTCGTAATTAAATACAAATGCTGTTAATGGAGTCACTGATTGGGATGGAATTAGAGCAGGTGTGAATTTAGTCCAAAGGGTCAATTTCGCTTGGAAAAAGACGTCTGCATATATTGGCATTTATCTCAAGAAATCAGCACTGCTAACTGGTGTGCCAGGGCTTGTGTGCCTTCTGCTTCTGGGAAGGGCTGAGGATATAATCTRCAAGACTTGTCTTTCTCCAGTGTCTGAAGGCAAGAACAAACCATCAAAGACAGCAAGAGGTGATCGAGGTTTTGCGACCTCTTATACAGCAGTAATCCAGAAATCCTAGATTTGAGGCAGTAGAGCTGGCTTAGTGTGTATTTCAGTCCCTGGTAAGGGTGAGAAGCTTTCAGCAATCCTGAAGTTTAAAGACAGCATTATTATGCTGCWTTTGTTGCTACAGGACTGGGTCAGCTCTGTTCATCTTTCATCTGCTGTTTCATTAGGTGGTCTCGTGTAGGACAGACTCGCTCAAAGCCTCTTAAAGCAGCAGCAGTGCTGCCTGGCTATCCTGCTGTTTATCACTGTCCCTAAGTGAATCGACCCAGGGGGATGCACTGCCATGTTCTGTACTGAGCATTAGGATCCTGAAATTTTTCCTCCTTCCTTAYAACACTGGAGCTCAGTCATGACTTTAGGGCAAAGAACAGTGCTAGGGAGAGCCTTTTCAAGACCTGCCCCTTCTTTTWGCCACAGAATATACATTCTATCAGAGACCTCATTAGGTTCACTGTGCATTTGATGCCAAAAATTATTTGACCCAAGCCACTGGGGGTTGCACAACCAGAACTGCTCCCCTCTGCTCACAGTTTCCAGACACTTTCTTTTGACATCAAACCAGTTTCATTCTTAGAAAAGGAATGTTTTGAATAGAGCCTTTCACCTCTGGGTCAGTAGCAGAAATCTGGCCCTGGTTGGTAGTGACCGAAAATCATTACCAGCTGACAGCTACTTGGTGAAATGAGCTGGTGAGTCTCATTCCAGTTCCTAATGGACACATCTCAGTAAACACAGTCAAAGCTGGCACTAACTGGTATTCTCAGCCAAGAGACCTCAAATTGAATGGGGAAGGAAATTGAACCTTCCTCTTCATCTCCTGCCTGGGTTTTTGGAATATTATGGACAGGCATTTTATACCTGCAGCATTTCCCAGGCTGTTTTTCCTCTAAATGGCTTTYTGAAACTTTGCAATTTTCATGCAGCATGACTCAGCACAGCCTGATCTGCCATCTCAGTATAATTAGACTCATCTTATAGTTCCTCTCAGTAGAAGCTAGCTGTCTGATGCCARCTCTCAGTACAAATGGTAAATCTGATGTCATATCTCAGTATGAATGGAACYGTCTGATGTCACTTCAGTGCTAACAGGACATTTTATAATATGTCATCTAAGGCTTTGGGGGAAATCTTCTAATCCATTCACTATGCTTCACTACAATAGAACATAACACAGTATAATGTGTAGGTTAACTTAGACAGCTTCAGGCAGATTTTGGATAGATGGATAGATGGATGGATAGAAACATTTATACAAAGTATACATACATTATATCACTCTATTGATTTTTAAAAAGTTCCAGGACTGCCTCGCTATAATGAGATTTTTGAACTTTGTGTTGCGATCAATGAGGGGAATATTATTGGCCTGGAGAATTGATATACCCGCTCTCTGTGGCTTGTTCTGCTCCTGGACTGCCCCTGCCCCCAAGGTGTACGATTCCATCAGACACTTAACCTCTTTTACAGTGTCATCAGGCTAAAAGGAATCTAATAGTGACACGGGACTTGTGCTCAGCACTCTGGCACTATTGCTTTCCTGTCACAAATAATTTATAGCTTTCTATTTCCATCCCTTTGCCTGCACCCCATCCCCTTTTTCTGTTTCTCTGGGCTGGGGGAAATCAATAAACTCACACAACCAGAGTGGCACTTCAGGGGGTTTTAGGGGGAATGTGAGACAAGAGGGAAAAAAAGGAAAAAAAAAAAACAGAAAAGAAGAAAAAAAGTTATAGTATTTGCCCTAGCACACTTTTCAGATCAGCTCCTCACCTGGTATAAATCACATGACCTCAGAATCTGGCCCTGAGACCTTCAGACACTTTTTTGTATAAGTATTCAGAAATAGTTTAGGGAACTGCTCTATATAGGGTAAGGATCTGAATCTCCCTCCCCAACTAGTACCTTGACATTCTCTGTCTCCAGCTATGTCACAAGCAGTCTCTCTGACACTCCAGTTCCTGGTCAGGCTTTATCATGTGTATAGCAGAGTTTTTCAGCATGCTGAGGTGAGATGTTCCCTTTCTTTTCCTAAAAGAAATTCTTTTAATTTTCAGGGGTTGTGGTTTTTCAAAACCGCCCTCACAATGCCTATCTCTATCCATGCCATACCACCCACTATGCACACATTTGCTCTTTGAAGTTGTGCCAATTTATTCTTTAGAATGAATTTTTAAGGGAAGCTCTCAMGTTGGCAGGAAGAATCTTCTATTTGCTTTCACTTTCTGGAGAGAAAATGAGCTAATATAATGCAGGGCAGAGGGTTCCAGAAACTCAGGCTGAAGAACATCTGCAGCCCTCACCCTAACTGGAGTGGCTGAAGAGAGGAGAGGCTTGTTTTAGTCTCAGAAAGGAAGCTGGTCTCCATGGCCTTCATAGGCCATGGCTTACATGCTGAGTTCCTTGGTGGAACAGTTGTTCCTGACTCACAGATGTGCAGTATCTGCCAGTAGCCAGGGACTTTGCCAGTCAAGTAGCAGGGACTAGCGTTTTAATTCCACCACTGACCTCAGCTGCATTTAAGCCAGGGACCTAGAGGGGAAACACTTCATGTAACAGGGAACAGAGAATTGGCAACTACAGCTAAGTTTATTGTYATTCTGAACTATATTACAAGCTTTGTGACATCTTTTTGAATTTCCATGCTGTGTTCATTCACCACCTGATAAACACCAATTTTTGCCATTTGATGGAACTTTTTTTCCTGGTGAACCATATCCTGTCACCATTCMCTGCAGATGCCTTCTGCTCTCACCTTCTCAAATTATGGAGGGCAAGGGCTTTGGGCAAGCCTTCCACAGTTCAAAGCACTTGGTCTTTCAGAAGGGTATCTTTGAGGTAGACAACTAAATTTTCAGGTAGAAAATTAAAGCCACATCATTTGTAAATTCAGGAACGTCTCCATTAGCTGCAAAGACTGCCTTGTGATTATACTCACAGATCAGACCATAAATGGCAATGCAGCTGTTAACACACAGAAGATCCTAGCTCACTCACTGAACACCGTCCGTATGTAGTGGACACCCAGGTTTGGGATAACAATGACAAAGCAGAAACAGGATGATTCTCTGAGAACTGGGCTATTAAAGCAKTAGAGTCAGGACCACAAGGCAAACGGAGCTACTCTGCTGCACCAAGTCCTCTGATCAAGTCTTCTGATATCTGAGACTGTGGGTCTGCAAAGGTCCAGAGAATATGCACTTGAGTTCTGAATGTCTTTCGCTCTTTTCCAGGATCATCAGAACCAAAGTTCAGCAACCTTTTCACCCAACACCAGACGGGAGTGGGACAGGTGTGACTGCACCAGGACATACTATTGGTAAGTAGACCAGCATGAGGGATGGTGACAAGTGGAAATGGGGATGAAGCTTAGCTGAGGGAACAAAGTCTAAGAAGCAGATGCTAAGCAGAGCAGAAGGGTAGAGGGGATGGGAGGAAAGAAGCCTCCATGGAAATCAGAGTTTTCTGTTCTTTGTTTCCCCTGTTGCATTGTAGAGAAGTGAATCACAGAGAAACTAGCCCAAAGTAGGTGCTTGTCCAAGTGATTCTGCCTTAACATCCATTTCACATTCATGCTTTCTCCTTCATCTCCCTACAGAGAAGTATTTACTGCTGTCCTAAGTTCCAGTCWTCACCTTTTCTCTCGTTCTTACTCTGTCTCTCTTCTTCTCCCCTATCAATTTTTCTTCTCTCCTCTCCCTTGGCTGGAACTGGTCCATTTCTTAGCTCTAGTAATACACAAACATGGGTAAGATATTTCAGCTGTCTCACAACTAGGATCGTCGTTGTTCTAGTCCTGCACTCAGGCATCTTATGTGTGTATTTCACTGAGAAAATGTTTTCTTTTTGCTGTGGGAGATGTTTTGCTGGTTTGTCAAGGTGGACAGAAGACAGAGGCTTAACACAGTGACCAAATGTCTCCTAGTCTGTTTGAAATTGCTGTATTAGCTGTGAGATGAGGTACCTTTTAATCTGTGAGCTGTGTGGTGGATATGTCTGCTGTTGCTAGCCTTATCTAGTGACAAGTCACACCAGGAAAAACATGCATTATTCTGGGATACTGTGAAATACAGTGGCTTATTTGTGGTCTAAGACACTTTCTTAGATTCYGTTGGTTATTGAGAATCTGCTACTACACAAGGATTTACTGGAAAATGCTCATCTACATGGGACAAAGCTGGTAGATAAAATCCTATACACAAATTGTATTCAGGAGTACAATGGAATTAATGGGCCAATATGGAAGAGCATTTCTGGATGCCCTTTTAATCTGGACTTGCTCACTGGACTGGCAATCACTGATCACAACAGATGGAACTGGCAGAGTTTATTCCTTCTTGGAACAGTAGTGCAACATCTAGGGAATGCAATGGCTGASCTGGGATAGTGATCGTGACTGCTTCTAGTGGAGTCTTTCATTGCTCTGGGATGTACTGAGAAGTGTGGGTCTACATTGGATAGTGTTGAAAGGTTCTGAAAGGCTTGTGTTGGAGGTATTGATTGCGTCAGGTCAGTGCTTTATGAGCTGAACGATGAATAGTGGCCTGTAAGAGAACTGGGATATTCTCTCCATTACTGGTACACACTGGGAGACAATAGGCATGCCTGCTGGTTGCATAATTCTACCTGGTCTTCTTTCTAAAGGCCTGATTATCATGAAGGGATCATTTCTAATCTGGATAACTTGAAATTTTTGATGTATTGAAAATTCATGAGACGTCTTGGACAGCCAAGTGCCAGAGAGTTCTGCCTATTGATATTGGTCAGTACAAAAGGACGGTACCAGATTTTCATTAATCTGGATGGTAACATGTGTCACCAACCAGTCATTCTAGTAGGAAACTTAATTTATTAGTCCAGCACTGAGGTGCTACTAACCTAAGCTAAGATGGTAATTTTTCAATAAGTCTTTCAGGTGGGCATRTAGGAAGTTAGTCTGCCTAAGATACAATATGTGCACTCCTTGTGAAAAAATGCTGAGAGGAAATGATCTGGTAAAATATAGATGGACTACGAAGTCATAGAGAATGTGGCCTATGCAGCATTTCACTCAGTTACCTTAAAAGCCTGCTCTGAACTGTGATGTAATAACAACATTTAGATTCTTGTCATTAATGGCCCTGTACTGGAAGGCTGTGAAGCTACAGTATAGAAATGGACAAGCAAAGCTGGGATGCAGCTTTGCTGGGATGCGGTAGAGTGAGTGTAAGTCCTTCAGCATGAGGGACTGGGAATCTGCTTAGTGCCCAGGCTTTCCTGCTAGACTGGTGACATGCATAGCTGTCAGCTGGGGATCCCTGAGTGCAGTGCTGCTCTCCTGATGGCCCTTTTTCCCTTTTCCTTTTGTCCAGTGCCCAGCACAGCATCCCCTCCTGTCTCCAGTGCCTCCAATGATCCAGTGGGCTCTTACTCCATTAACGGGATCCTGGGGATTCCTCGGTCGAATGGCGAGAAGAGGAAACGTGATGAAGGTAGGGGGAGGGGAGAAGCTCATCCTCCCTTTTATATTCTTTGTCCCCATGTACAGGCTCCAATTTCAGGCCAAGGTTTGCAGCTGCTCCAGGGGCTAGATCAGTTTTAGCAACAGAGACCAGTTCCCCGTCACTGCCCTGCTGGCTTGGAATGCTCTTCTTCCGAGGTCCTTTCATGACAGGCTGCGTCTCCAGACATCTGCTCAGCAGGCAGAGAGCCGTCTCCATTGCTGGAGCTGATCCCAAGTTCATTCACTGCTGGAAATGGCTGGAACTGAACTCCCCAGGTGCCAGCAGGTGCCCGGACTTTGAACTGTGGGTAAACATGGTTTCCCTGACTCACTTGTTTTCAAACAAAATGCCATCTTGGAGAAGCACCAGCAATGTAGGAGCTGTCTTTCATTCCCCTTGCAAACAAGTTCCTGCCCTGTGACATGCCACAAGCTACATTAGCTGGTGATCACAAGGGCCCAGTTTTCAATGAGTAGCATCTACCACAGCAGAACTGTCATGCTTGCAACAGTCTGAAAGCAGAACAGGAGGTCTTCTGAGTACCATTACTGTGAGGTTGTTTTCTAAGCCTTTCACTAAGGCCCTAAGGAAATAGGATTAATATATCTCCTTTTGCTTCCTACTTGCTCCAAAGTATTCAGGACAAAGATCCTGAAATGAATCAAAAGCCGGAGCCACCACTAAACAGGTTGAGTCAGGAATGGTGGGTAAGGTCTTGGTGCTCTTATGGCGGCTTTTAAACACTTTTCCTTAAATCTGGCTCTTTTAATTTGATTTGTTCTAAAATTGAGGGCTGGGAGGTGAATGTTTCTAAATATACTGGCTGATCAGTTTGTTGGGTTCAGCCCTGACTTTGGTATGTTTCTTGTTGCGTGGAAGAACCTCTTAGGACAGGTGGCTCAGTGTGCTGTGTGTGCTGTAATCCCAAGACTGTGCAGTGCCAGAGAACAGGAGAGCTCTCTGTGATACGTCGTGAGAAGAGAAAGCTCTCCTGAGACAGATGCTGCATTTTGGGGTTTTGCCAGTAATTTTCTCAGCATTGGTTCACATGTGTAAGTTTTTGATCCAAATAAACACAACAATCCTAAGAATAAAAGGCAGTCATCATGCTCCCTTTCTCCTTAATAYGAAGTAAAACTAGTGGCAAGGCCCCAATCCAGTTTCTGTTAAAGCAAATGGGAAGATTTTTGCTGATGTCATTGGAAATTGGATCGGGCCCCAGAGGAAGATCCATTTCCCAGCTAGATGGCAGTAGGGCCCAGCTAAGAGAAAAGTGTAGCAATGGAAGAGCTGAGCTGACGCCTCAAAGTAAAAAAAGCCAGAAATAAGAGACTACAAGTACTGCAAACCTTTCCTGCATTTGCCGTCATTACATATATTGGAAATAGAGAATTTCAAACTGAACGACATGCTTCTCTAATGGTTGTGCAGATCTCCTGGCAGTTATTTGGGGATTTTGTGAATCCCTGTTCTCATCCAGTCCAATGTGGTGATCACCAGCTCTCAACATGGTGCCACCACATCTCATTAGAAACGAAGCTCTTCAAWCTGGCTCTAGCTACTATTCAGGCTATACCTGGTAAGATCATCCCATTTCAGATGCAACCACACAGTCACTTCCAGCCTCAGAATTTGACCTTTCTTTAGAACAGTACAATTAAAACCAGAAACAACAGAGCAGCCATCTAAGACTGTAACACTTCACAATGATATATTGACAGTAAAAACTATTCTCTGTGTCTGTCCTTAATTCATCCCAGCGTTTATTTAGGCAAGTGACACTATGCGGCTCCTTGCTGTTGGCCAAGTGCCCATATATCCTGCTAGGAATCAAAAAAGTACCAGACAGTCCTGCAGATATTGCTTGTCTTTAGCACTCAGAGTTTTAGGGAGCAGTTATATGACATGCTCGCAACTTCCTTMGATAACAGCCTTAATCCTGCCATCCCAGATATCTGCTGCAGGGACACACTGTGCTCCTGTCCCTGAGAAAGCTCACATGGGACCCCCAGCATCTGCTGAACATCTCTAACCATGAGTTGAGTTATCTGGGCTCACACTRGTCTTCAGAAATGCTGAAAAACATTATCCCTTTGCAGGGTTGATTGCTAAGATTAGAAGGGTCCAAAGGGAAGTTTTGCAAAACCAGTGACCTGCACTCATTCCTGGGTGGTCTGCTTTGTAGCTCTGAAGATTCTCACTGCTCCTAGTTGAGATGGGGATTAGGAAAAGTCTGTCAAGAAATCCAATGCAAGTATTTCTTTCATGCTCATGCTGGATGCATACACTTTCTCAGTACTTCCCAGAGCTTCTGAACTCTTCATTGCAGTTTCTTTCTTAACTGCAGAGTTTATTCTCACTTTGAAAAGCCCTTGTGAGCTTTGCACATCTACTTTCCCAGCATTTAGGGAATGGTTCTTCCCTAAAGGAGGCATAAGAAGCAGCACTGCTCACTCTTTCTTTCCGCTCTGTTGGACCAGTTCTGCTGCAAGGATTCCTCTGTGAGGAACGCAGTTCAGCAGAGAGGGGGAAGTACCAAGCTGTTCCTGAATCACCAGCTCTGAAAACCTTGTTAGCAACCTCTGTGATGGCTGGGGGGAACAGGGTGGGAGAAAGACAGGGGAGCTTCTATCTGAGCACACCCCCTCCCCCAGGTCCTCCTTGCTGCAGCTGGTGCCTACATTAGATAGTAGCACAGATGATTAAGAAGAGGAGAGATAATTATATGTCAAGATGATGTRGCAGAACTCCCAAGTTGGACAGAAGGAGCCAGACAGATCCATGAGGTGGGCTCAGAGATGGACGCTGACAGCCAGGTGTGTCCCTCACAGGGAGTTAGAGGGAAGAGTGGAAATCCCAGCCTACCAAATATACTGGTTGCCACTGCAAGGGTGGCCTGAGAAACCTATGGCATTGAGAGGCAGCTAACTGGGAAGCAGCTCTAAGTGTCCACTAGTCACAACAAGGAACTGTCTGGTCACAAGTTTTTCCTCAAAACTCGGTATGTCTTCCTCAGTTGAATGCCAAAAAAAGATGGTCAGGATTTGCCTGGTTAAGACCACATTTCTCTTTTGTTTCAGTTTTTAGCCAGTGACTGCAAAACTTCTGACTTCTGTGACAGATTAGACAGAGTTGGTCTCCTGTGATTTTTAAAATAATTTGGCTAAAATAGTTCACCACCATTTGTGTTGCACAGTGTGTGCCATTTCTTGTGGTCTGTGGGCGTTGCCAGCAGTACTGTAACTTCCGTCTGATCTTCCCCAGCATTTACACCCATCTTCCAAAGGCAAAAGTGACCCTGCAGCATGTAATGACTTTCCCAAGACCAGTGAGGTCTTAAAATATCAAGCTGCACCTGAAAACAGGAATTCCTGGCTCTTCATGATTCGAGTGTTGTACTACTTTGTGATGCCAGGCAACCATGCTCAGCAGGATCATTGCCAGACTAAGAAGCAGCAATACAATGTCAAGAAGGACAAAGAGGAAAAAATATGCAGATATTTCTGCTGTTTCATAACCTCTTGATCGGTAACAAAAGGAATAAGARCAGAGGTGACCCAGAGGCACTAACAAAAACTTAGTCTTCCACATATTGTAGTCTTGAGCAGTGTTCAAGGAAAAAGAAAGAAATGCAAAGAAAGGGAAAGACAGGTGTATATATATATAGATGGATATAGATATATAATCAGATAACAGAAAAATAATATATCAGACTGCTGCCAACACACCACAGCAGCTTCAGCTGGGTGAAAYGTTGGCGATTTTTACAAAACCATTCTTATAAGACAGGGCCCTTTCTTTCCATAACAGGCCATAAACARACTGCCTGTGTAAACCCAAATTCTCATTTGGGATTCATCTTCCAGTGAGGTTAGTGCTGTAACATTCTCAGCATTATTAATCTTGGTCCTTGACAGTATCTGTAGTATTTGACAGCATTACTGGCAATAATATCTGCAGTGCCGACAATGGCAGAGATAATATCCCCCAGCATTATCGGCATTAGCAGGGATCATATCTGCAGCCTGTTATTGGTGGGAGCAGACGTAACGTGTCCAGTATTATTAGTATCAGTAGTAATAAAACCCAAAGGCTTGTTAGTGTGATCAGTGCTAATATCAGCAGCAGGTTTGTGGGAGAGGAGGGGATGGAGTGATTGCTACTGTAAATGACAATAATACTAGGGCTGTTTGCAGCAAAGGAATCCCCAGCAGAGATGGGGGAGCAAACCCGAGAAGGCAGAGTCTCTCCTTCTCTTTCTTCACCTGTCATTTTGATGATTAGAGTGACTTACATTGATGCCCAGTAATGCAGGAGTGYGGGGGGGCAGTGAAGAGTCACCAGCATTTCTGCAAGTGTGGTGGTATTTCCCCAAAAGCGTTAGCTGTAASTGTGCAGATGTTTCACCATACTCTTAAAATGGGATTAAGCTATGCTGAACAGCATGCTGCCCGCTCTCTGGAGGACCATCTGCACTGGTAGTCCTGCAGCTATAGGATAGGCAGTATCACTGCCCTTCTCTTTGGTGTTGCTCACATAATTTTCTGACTGTTACTGCCACAACACCCTCTACTGAAAAGCAGTGCTTTCCTTACAGGTAATTTTTCCCACTCCAAATGAGAGGACCGTGAGTGCAGAGCAGGGTTTTGATAGTTTTCAGCTTGGGACTTTTCCTGTCTTGATATGATCTCATTTTCCTATCGGGAAATTACAAACGCCTCCTTCCAGTGGAGTGTGAAGCAGGGACATCTGTGATAGTCCCAGTACCAAAAGTTGTTTTTTAAAATACTTCCCTAGGACAGAGACTGTTTTAAAGAACTGAGCTCAAAATTTTCTTCAAGTGTAAAGTAGCACAGAAGTGGAGAGGTGTGTAATGTGTCTAAGTTTTTGAGAAGATACACAGCAGTTGAGTATACCACTGCAAGTATGATCCCATTTGTGTTGTTCAGAGTGGCAGTGATAATATAATTTGGGAGATTTAGCTATGACATTTCAGATGACCGTGTCTTTGTTAGTGGCACTGGTATGTGCTTGCAGGCAGTGTGGTTGTGGTGATCCTGTCGTAACTATCACTATAGGTTGTGTGTTTGTGACACTAATGATGAGATTAACTGTATCACTACTTGCTCTGCTGCCCCATTACACTCAAGGCCATTACACTCTTCACAGAAGCAGCTGTGAATTGTTTCATGTGGTATGTTTGCCTCACTGCATGGCACTAAAGTTGTTTCAACATGGTAATTGTTGGTACACTGGTACAGTTTCTACTGTGCTGTCACTGCAATTCATAGAGTTGTTACTGCAGCTGATGCAATGTGTTAGTTGAAAACAGACTGTACCTGGCCATGACAATGAAGCCAATTTAGCTATGTCACTGCAGCATATTCAGAATGGTATGAATGGTTCAGCATGTTCAGAATGGTTTTCATGAGGTATCATATCAGTGTTCCATAGCACACTGGGGCTGTTTCAGGACACACAGTGTGCTCATGCTGTCATCTGCATTATGACGAGACTTGGCTTATGCTGTATTAGAGCAGAGGTCTTGCCCGTGACTGTCCTGTAGGGAAATGCACTCATTCATTTTTCTATGCTGCCTATATACTTTTGCAGAGTATGAGTGAGTCATTCCACTTGACTGTGTCATGGCCTGATGCATGTTCATGTCTGAGCACATTCGGTGAACTTCTGTTCTCCCAAAACCCTAATTGTTGAAGGCAACAGGGTGTGTTGGGACTCCTGTAGTTGACACAACAGCACTACTGTCTGTGGTATGGCTGCATTGTTTCACAGTGTGATTTTTTGTCTCCACAGCTGACCTGTTTGTGTTATTCTATATGACTGCTTTATTGCAGGTCAGCAGTAGTCTTAATGACATTGGAGACACACGCAGTTGTATTGCCTCAGGTGCTAACCCCATGTTCCAACCATCGCACACAGTTGTGGGGTGTGCACACAGCTGTATAYGGCTGTGCAGATGGAATGAGGAGATTTTGGAGTCTTTCACACTCTCAGTGTCTTACTCCTACTTTCTCTGGGACTGTGCTGTTTCATGCAGAGCGGCTGAGTTTCCAGGGGCTGGCAGCTTRCAGCAATGGTGCATCTCTGCAAACAGGAATGGTCACAGGGGACCAGGCTCACTGTGTTTACACACACAAGTCTAGGTAACACTAYCTGACATTCTAGGTGAAAATATAAACTGAGAGGGAGTTTATTCTCAGTAGCCACCCACTTCTCCCTCCTGAAGGTYCTTGGCTAGTGAGTCTCCTGGAAGGATGTAAGAAAGGCATCTGCTACTCATCCTGCACCTCTAAATAAACTGCAGGAGGATGCCAGAAAAGGAAGAGTATGTATGAGCAAAGAGCGGAGGGAGAAACTGGATAAAGCAGAGCACAATGAATAAGCAGCACAGGACTGTCAGAAAAGTGGGCTGCTGCATTAGGAATCTGGAGGTCAGTCTGTAAGCAGGAGATACAGGATATGTGTGTTCGTGTGAGCATGTCTGCACACACCCTGGGAGTTTGGGGAGTACACATTGCTGAGGAGGAAGTCGGGTAAGGGAGAGTTAACAGCTTACATCACAGAAAGCAGTTTGGACAGAATGCCCTGCTTCTAAAGCTTATAGTGCTTCTTAGTTTGGCAGGGGTTAGTATTTTCTGAAGACAAACTGGTCTGGCTTCAGTTGTATTTGTGTGCATCTCTGTGTATTTGTGCCTCTAGGAATGCACGCCTGTTTGTTTTTGTATTTCTGTGTTAGGATCGCTGGTTTCTACTTATCTGTGCTTAGGTACTGGGGTGAGTGACAGGCTGGACCCGTATTTTTGTGCATGACTATGGAGACCTGGAAAATATGTACRTTAAGCTGTATAATATTGCCTAGTAGAAGAGTGCATACCGTGGATCATATGGATGTCTGGGCATGTATGACTCAGTATTAGTGCTATGTATTCCTATGAATGRCAGGTATTTGTATTCACATTTTGAGCATATATGTGAATGTTTTATATTTGTATGTATATTCTGAATGTATGTGTTTTTACATACTTGGAGTATCACTGTATCTTTGTGGATGCTGGATATGAATATGCAGCCTGTTAGGGCTGTGCACTTCTGTATACAGTTTGTACAGATGTGYGTTTGCATTGAGGTTATATATTTGTGTGTATGCTTTTTATATATACATACTGGTTGTTCTTGCCTGTATAAAGGCTGTTTGTTTATGTAAATACTTTGCATTTGTTTACATTATTTGATTCTGTATATGTTAATTTAAGAGATTACTTTGAGTTACAGGTTTTCATTTAGTTAGTGCACATATACTTTTGTAAGTTATTTGTTTATTCAGAAATTACATTTAATTGACATGCACCTGCATTAGTATTTCTGTGYGTCCCAGCTTGCATTCTTGTGTCTTTAATACTACTGGCTATGTTTTGTGGGTGCTGCTTATGCAGAGTGCTTTTCTTTACATTTATTTGTGAGTACTATGAGTGTGTGCTTGCCTGACTGTTTATTACAGGCATTTAGTTTGTGGTTAGATCTTCTCCCACTTTTTGACTCACTCTTGGGAGGGGTTGTTGTAGCTAAGGTGTCAACAGGAGTYAGGCAGCTACAACTCTTCCCAGTGCTCTGCCTCCTCCATGAGTCTACCTGTGCAAAGGCTGCTCCCCAGCTTTGCTAGATGCCTGTCTCTCTGGCTCTCCTTGTTTACTTTAGATGAGTTTTACATTGGGTATATCTGCAATCTGGGAGGTGACTTACATTTTTTCATGAATGTAAAGTGGACAGGAGTCAAGAGGGAGCATGGTGCCTGAATTCATGAGGATCCCAGGTTAATGCACAGTGAATGACAGAATCAGCTGCAAAAGGAATCGGAAATAGCTGGCAGTGTGCAGGCAAATGGTRTTTTAGAGGGTTGTTAGTTGTTGGTATAACAGTGGATGAGGATGCCATGACAGTGAGAAATGACACTATTTCAGAGTCAAGTGTCATGGCAATGGACATAAGGGCAATACTACCATGGAATCAAGGTGACATGTCACTGACACAAAATATGGGTCAAGGTGACATGCCAATGACCCAGGCTGATCTGTCAGAACAGGGAGAGCTGGGGTCCATCMGCTGAATCAGCTGAATAAGGCAAGGGAGAATAAGAGGAGCAGAATGAAGAAGATCAGAAGCAAATCAACAGACATGTACCTGGACTATAGGACCCATGTCACCAGCAGTGTGGGACATGCAGTGTCTCCACGGGATCAGCTGCATCTTGTGTGAAGGGCTGGGACAGTGTTTTAGCAGTGGCTGTTTGCTCACAGTGATGGAAAGCAGAGATAAGACAGTGATGACATCAGGTGGTGGCCATATCCTGTGAAGGTAGCCATGGACCATAGGGACTTGTGTGGGCAGGGGCATTATTCCCAGTWGCTGGAAAAACAAAGAACCTATCGGGCAGTAAAACAAAAACAAAGGAGACTTGGAGGCACCTGACAGCCCTAATTCATCACAGCCCAAGATTTTTTTTCCCCCTCATGTTCCCATTATATTTGTTTGTAAAAGTGGAAATCAATTTTGAAGGTAATTTTCTGGAAAGAATGGAAGGGAGGTGGGAGGGCCGGATAAGGCAGAGATGGCAAGAGGAAAAAAAAATTTAGGCCAGGCATAGCCCAGGGGCAGCTCTTGGCAAGGTGAAAGAAAATTGCATATTCAATCTCCATCCATGAATCTCCCTTGCTGCTGCCCGCCTCCTGCTCGAAAACAATGAAGGCTTTCTCCCCTACACTGCACAACGCCTGAGCATCAGCGCTCACTTTAACTTCAGGGTCATTAATTCACCTGATTATTGCAGGAGAGGAGAGGGTTGCAGAGGCATCCATTCTAAAGAGCCCTCCCTTAGCTCATCCTTTGATTAGTTCAGGGTGGGGGGAGTTGAGATAATGTGTTGTCTTGGACACAGTTTAAAATGGGAGGGGTTGAAGAGGGGGTGGAAAGAGGTAGAGGTAGAAAGGGAAAGATGTGGCCTGGCTTGTTGTGGAAGGGAGGGTCGGAAAGCAGTCATTCTTGCATCCCTCTGCTGTAGTGTTACTGCAAATTAAAAGTAGCATGTTCCACTTCATAGCTATCTTTCAGGGAGGGGAGGGGCATGGGTATATGTCGGCATGGGGATGGGGGGGATCTTATCATTGCTTCCTCAGCAGCCCAGCGTAGTGTCACCCTGTGAGGTGACATTTGAATTTACAATTCCGCAGAGAAAAGCCATTAATTCACAAATTAACATTTCTCCCTCTCTCTCTCTCTCTAGCTCTTTCTCTCTTCCTCTCTCTCTCTCTATCTCACATGGATGTGCAAGCAATTGAAAAGACAAAGGAAATAGCCTTAAGGAAGAGACTTTACTGCTACTCTGTCTGTGCAGAGATTGCTACTACAGCTTCTAGATAGATAAACCAATTACCTGAGCTGCTCTGTTCATGGCAGCCTGCTATTACCTCCTTTTGTAGAGCTGATTCCATTGCTGGATTACACTGTGTGTATCTCATTAATGTAAACCAGCATGATACTGGGCACTGTTTCTGGCCCTTCTTGCCGTAGCCCCTCGCTCTGCATTGGAAGAGGGAACCGGGAGAGGAGTTGAGCGGAGGTGACAGTAGGAACAATCTACTTCCTAGTTCAGGCCACACAGAGAATTTGTTAGAATACCTGTGCTAAGCTTAGAAGAGATGGGGGGTTCCCTTGTATGGAGGACATAGCKTGACATCAACCCTGATCTCTTTCATGTCTTGGAGAGCACTGAGCATGCTGTGCAAGAGGCTTTGTGTATGGGCACCAGGTATGGGCAGTCCCTCGCATTCTCAACCCTACACAGTTTTCAACAGGTGGAAAAAGGCAAGCAGATAGAGGCGTGAGTAAAAAAGCTACGTGTCCATAACTATAGCACATGTAGCTGACTGCACCCAGGAGCTGACTGACTCAACCTACACAGAGCTCAGAATAAGAAGCAAGAGCAAGCATTTTAGTTCACAGATTGAGAGGGCCAGATTTCTCTGTAGTGCAACTCCATTGAAAGCAAGTAAATGACGCCTGTGGAGATGTTCTTGTCTAAGACAAATACTGGACACTACTTTCACACAGCCYTGTTGTCTTCTGATTCCCTCTTGTTGCTCTTACCTGCCAGTCTTTCTCACATGCTTACTTCTGCTATCACTGCTGCTGTGGCTGCTTGGCAGCACATGTACAGTATAGATGCATGCACACACATCTGGGCACTCAGCCACATGCTGGTGCCACCCCAGGCACACATCTGTGACACTGGCAGCCTGACTATGCAAACTCACACCCCTGCAGACACGGCTTCCCCCCACCTGCTCTGGTGAGGTCTCTTCCGTGGCTCCAAGCCTGCCTGCTGCAGGGCACGCTGGCAGTCAGCTTTCTGAGCGCCTTCTGGTGCTCTCTGCAGGCAGCCTTGTAGGAACACRCCGGCTACCTCTGTCTTTTAGCCTGGTCACACAGCTACGTGTGTTTGGGGAGAAAATGTCCAAAGCAGTGTTGTTTACATAAAGACTTGCACATACTAATGTGCAAGCTTTTACTCACTAAGTATTCTACCTATATAGAACTAGACAGAAATCTTCAATAACAGGTTTTCCGCCCCAGGAGTGTTTGATATGCCATGTTCAATCTATTCTCCTAACTTTCATGAAATGAATAGGCAGGGGGCAGTTATCCAGATAAAAGAAAAATGGATCAGAACTGCTGTTTCTAGAAACCTGGTTTCCACATGCTCAATGGTTGGAATATGTGCCTTTCTTCAGCATTGCCTTGGCTCCTTATATCTTCCTTAAAACTTATCCTTTTAACAAGAGCATCTGCCTCTCTGATATTCCCTGTGCCCCACACGGTGCACAGCACATGGCTGGGGAGCATCATCCCACAGCTGGCACTGGAAGACGGATCACGATCRGCGGAGGAATCGGCAGGCAGTGCCAGTAATTCAAACCATCCTGACCGTTCAGTGAACCTGAACCTGCTGACCTTGACAGAACTAGACAGCAGCGGCCTCAGGAATCCCAACCTTTAGAGAGGCGTTGGCTGGAGGATGGCTCCCGCTCTCTCCCTTTCTTTCTCTCTTTCTCTTCATGATCACATCTAGAAGCCAAGGGGGCCCAACAGTCAATCCCCAGTGCACCAATTAGCTCCTAATTTGGCTATCTCTGCACTCCCAAGTCTACATCAGAGTAATGTTAAGCATCGCTTGCTGTTCATAGATGTAAATCATTACTATAGAGGAGTGTCTTTTTGTGCTAAAAGAAAACACTGAGCACCTTGTTCTCAGTCAGGGTCACAGAAGCCCCTCCTCCCAAAATGGGAGCTGCTGCTATTTGGAAGGAAAGCAGCTCTTTACTTCATAAGTGATAGTATCAGATCCTCTAGCCTTSTTTCACTGGATCCCAGGGGGAACAGCAAGATCTCACCAAGTGATTAGCCCGTGAGAATCTTGGCTGGATAGATGAAGGACAGGGTGACAACTTTTTGGAGGGGAGAAAAAAAGAGAAAAATAAGTGGTTTAATTTTGTAGCCAGACCTTGCATTAAAAAAAATGCAGTTTGTGAATATTTTAATATGTTTTTAGGAGGCTTTTACCCCAGCTATCTCTATCTGCCAAGCAAGACATGAAAAAAACCAGCATTTTGTGTTGGCCTGCMGAGGCTATGCTAAGCTCTAGGACATTGCATATGGAGGACAACTCTGTTAACAGCAGACAGCCTGAAAGAAGCAGTTACAGATACATATTTGTCTCTATCACACACCAGACATGTCTGTCTTCTGCCTGTCTCCATCCATAACTCTTCGAAGGTGCTTTTTCCAAGCATCAATCGGATTAAATAAAGGATGCTTTGAACAGATGTTAAATGCAATTCATGCCCATCTTAAGGCCTTTGAAAAATGTCAGAGTTTTGTTAAGGGGCCTAAAAATAATACCTAGATGCACATTTTCCTTTCACTTTTCTTTCATTCATCCAAGCATCCTAGTGCTTACATCCCAACAGGTTCAAGGTACAAAGTCCTCTTCCCACAGAGGTCAACAGCTACAAGAAAACACACAGGAGCACAGTGCCAGAACAGGAGCTAGGTCATGGGTATCACTGTTTCCATTCAGATGTACATCAGGTCAGGATTTCTTTCTCTCATTGACCCTGCCTTTTTTGGCAGCTCAGAGGAGCTATTCTGTCTTTAAGCTAGGGAATCTGCATTGTAGACATCTGATTAAACCTTAATGAGGTGGTTATTGTGTATTAAATGTCCATCAAATCTTGAGTGCCTTCTACTCGTCTCTTAAATGCTCTAGAAAAGGCTGTTATAAAGGACAGGTATACTTCCATGCCTGGCTTCCCAAAGGACCTGTTGTTTTCTTGCTTTGGCTTTTTTCGTCTAGTCTGTGAAGAGGTAGGCCTTGAATAGAAGAATTGACTTTCCAAGAACTGCTTTAGCTTTTGGAACAACTTTACTAAATCCCAGCAAATTAAAAGCAACACTCCACTAGCTAATCTTCGAACATACTTATGGCTCTTCTYTGCACAGATCTCACTTGTTTGTGAGACTGATTGCTGCCCATGACTGGGGCCCTCTTTTATTTGGAGAMTACCTCTTATAATTTGGAACATATCTGCAATATACATTTTACAGAGCTCACATGAGTATAGGTTTCTTCACACACCAATAATGGCTTTACATGACCTCATGCAGAAAGATGACAAATTACTCTACTGGTGATTTACAGTTATTATAGGAATGAGCATTCAAAAAAAAAAATAGTTTGGATGGTGAAATTTCAAGCAGATAGCCTATTGCAAGCGTGTACCTCTTTTATTGCATGGCATTTCACAATTATGCATCCTGTATCATATGTTGTTTATTAACCTTCCTATTTGTAAGATCTCATTTATTACTGAAATGTGGCTGACTCTCAGGTGGACCATGGCAGATGTTGAACAATACAGAGCATCAACTGTGAAATTTTGCTGTGCCATGTCCARATGAAACCACAGGAGAATTAAGATATGCTGTGGGTAATCACTCAGGCTGGATTTTGTTCAGGACAGCCAGGTTAATGTCTGCACTCTTGCAAAAAATGCCATGGGAATTTTAATGACTCTGAGTGATTGGAGCCTTTGTTTTATGGCACGTCAAAAATGGCAGCTCTAAAAACACTCTGCTTGAATACTGGTTTAGTGCTGACTCAGAAGAGCTTCCAGTAACATGATTCACTAGTATCTGGCTCAGGGGCAGATACAGACTCCTTTGACTGGTGAGGTTGACATAAAAGTGTGTATGAGGGGAAAATAAGATGGAATGAAAGGAAGGGAAAGTCTAGAGCAAGGGGAACAGAAGAAAAAGAGGTATTAGGAAGCATATTAATAGGGGATCAAGCCGATGGAACCTAGCAGGCTAAAGAGGAATTCATATTTTCTAGACTGTGCATTAGAGGTGTCCATGGTCTGACCCAGATCTGTTGAGCCCTTATGCTGGCGTCCTCTCAGTGCTTTCCACTGGAAACTCAGGGATTTCCAGAAACCAGGAAATGGAACTCGATGGTGACAGTCCAGGTCTGTGCTCCCTGCCTTGTCTCTAGCAGTCCTGWAAGCAGTGTTGATTTGCATGTCAGGCAAAGCACTGCTTGAGAAAAAAAAACCCTCCAAGTGTGGCGGTGTCAGCGCTCGCTGTTGTTCGACAGTGTAAAATTAAATTAATAAAGCCCCCAACACAGGAAAACATAACAGGAAATTAATGGCCTTTACTGTCGCTCTGATGCAGTCATTTGCAATCCTGCTTTCCGCACCAAAGACTTCATAAATGCAAGCAGTTTCTCTAAACAAGCATAGTTAGGGCTGCATGCAATGTAATTTTTTGTGTTGCTTCTGTCCTTTGGAGCTAACAAAAGCCACCCTTTTTTAATATGCTTACCAAGGGGGATCCTGCCAAGAAGTAGCTCCCCAACAAACACACTTAGGAAGATGAGAGAAGAGAGCTAAGTCATCCAGTGAAGCTAAGAACATCATCTTCTCTGGCAGAGGGAAAGCACAGCTTCTGAAGCACTGCTTCCCTGCAGCAGCAGCTGTCCTGAGGACACTGCACTAAAGGCAACGTTGTGGACACCACAACAGCATAAATCAGGATAACCCTTCAGATAACTTTTAGGATGTGTAAATCAGTATAATCACAGAATGCAGGGGCCTTACAGATTTACACTGACCAGAGGATCTGGCTTAGTGTGTGAGAGTGCTGATTGCTACTCTGTCAACATAAACAAAGCCAGTGTACTGGGTCCTGGAGGCAGCTGCATTTATGTCTAACAGTCAAGCCTAATAACACCAGTAAGAGATACTGGATCTAGAAAACTACTACCTAAGACTTTTGCTGGCATTTTCAGTAAGGCTGGATGTGCTGATTATTACTATCCAATACAGACTTAGTTTCCCAGATGCTCTTGTCCAAATTTGCAATCATACACTTAACATACAGTAGTAAATATATATGATTTTCATGTGCATATACACACTCACTTCCTTAAATGCATTTTGCATGCTCCCATGGTAATTCAGGACAGATCTRAGCACACACTTCATTACACACTTGCACACACAATTCATTACATTTACATTCTCATTGAGCACTGCCATTTATGCTCACATAAGCCCTGTATTAAAGCTGCACAGCCCATCCCTGCTCCATCTAGAGTACTCAGTCATAGACAATCCCTGTGTTAAAAGCACTGCTGTGAGGCACCAGCACACATCACACTCTTCCTCAGTCAGGCACACTCACTTCCCTGCACAAGCAGCCTTTCTATTCACCAGTTCCTCAGCTGAGTTATACCCTCATTTCAAAATGTAAAATCCATTTGTTTCTGTGCCTTTCTGCTCTAAGCCTGAGCATGTAAGAAATACACAGTATCTCGTCTTTGTTGTTGGCACACCTAAATGGACACAGGAATCTGAAAAACTGTGGAGTTCAAGGAAGGCTGATGCACTTCCTTGAGGTGATAATCCTCCAGTATTCATCTTCCATTATCCCCATTTCTGCAGGAGACTGTACATAACCTGAAATTGTACTGTAACTTCTTTCACCATCACAGCGTAGATCCCTGATAACATTCCTTCTGTGTGCATAACTGAACCCTGCCAGCCCCTTCCATGCTCCATCATCTCTATTCTGCACTCATTTAGGCCCCTTCCCGTCTAAATTTGAGGGTCATCTTTCTCCCCACCAGCTCAGTTATCACAATCAAAGCCCTCAAAATTCTTGCAACACTACTATATGCTGATACATGCTGAAACACAGAACTGACCCACTAGAGATGACATCTTCTTTCACACTACCTAAAAGAATGCAAAAATTCTCCTGGAASAAAATGTACACCAAAATCTACAACCTTCCTTTTCCAAGGAAAATCTACAGGCTTCCTTTTCCTACCTACTGAGTAGGGCAAGGAAGCTACACAGGTGAAAAGATCACCAGATTAAGGTTGCCAGTCCTTGCACTTGTCCTTACTGGGGGKAGTACAGTATTACTTTATTAATTACTGAGGATGCAAACAGCATCTCTAGAAACATTGTGATAGCTACACGGATCAGCTTGTGTAGACCACAGCAGTACCAGACACWCCTGGCAATCTGAAAATGCATGATCCACTACCTCGGGACAAGGTCTTTGTCCTTGATCTCTCTTTTGGCTGGGGGTCAGTTCAACCACAGATGCAGAAGGTCTGCTATTCCCAGTGGGATCCTGACACCGTGGTTTGCAGCGCTGGGCTCCTTCGTGGGCCCGCTCTGACTGCAGCATGAGGGTCTGTGCAGGGCTGGCTGCCATGAATGACAAGCACTGGCTATCGATCGCGTTCTGAACTCGGCCCAGCCGATAGAAGGTAATTAATGACTCCATTTGCCTCAGTACCGAGGAGAACAATTGAGTTTGAAACTGCAACAACTGGCAGTGTGGGGAAAGGCCCCCCGGGACGGCCAGGAAAGCTGCCTGACAGGCCCAGGCTGCATGGGGACACGGGAACACATCAGAGGGGGAAAAAAGAGAAGGGAAATCGGAAAAAAGGAAAGATGCTAAAGTGTGACTTGGGAAAGGACAGCACATGTAGCCATGAATACCCAGAGAGTGGGAGAGGGCTGCTCTGAGTTACTCAGCCTGGCAGAGATGGTGCAGCATGCTGCAGGAGAGCACAGGGCTGCCTGGCTGGCGCAGAAGGACAGCATTGCAGCAGCCAGCTCAGCACCACTGCAGCAGACACTTGTGCTTCCCTCRGAGCCTTTGACAATTAGATGGGTTCTGCTGTGTCACCTGCCTGGCACTTCTCATGCCAGTCACATTCGCGTCTATTATGACTGTGATTTTTATTGGTAGAGCTGTGAGGCCTCAGCTGAGATCGGGGCCCCATGACGCTGGAGGCAGACATGTCATGGGGATGGTAACAGCCCCTGCCCCAAAAGACAGCATGTCTCCATGTTTGTGTAGCAGCTGCACAGCTTGTCATGACCTTCCTACATGTTTCTGTGCCACAAAAGTATCCCTAAGTCAGCAATACTTCTGACTTATTTGTTGAGATGGTCCCATCCCACCYGGAACAAGAGTTCTGCCGGGCACCTGTAGCCAGGAAAATAACTGCTTTGTGCTACTTGTGCATTAGGGTGTCTTTGTGGCTTCCAGACCTGGGAACATCTCTTTATTTTGGAATTATTTAATGGGCGTATTCCTTGCATCAGATGTGGTTAAGGTTGTTYTGGTGTTCTCTGGCACAGCACTTACTTGTTATCTGTCAGGATACTTCTGTATAGGAGCATTTCTKTGTCTTGTGTCAAGGGTTTATGCTGGACATTCACTGTGTGTACTCCTTTAGCTGCCCCTCRGGAGGAGAGATATTTCCTGTCACATGTGCAAGGCCTGATCACACTGACAGTAATGTGCTCTTCTGTGAAGGACGCAGTGATTGAAGCCATGGTTTGCCTCTCAAGCTATTTGTTAAGATCCTTATAACTTAAAAGAGAGGTTTCCCCTGCCACTAAAAAGGAAACTGGAAAAGTTGATGGTGCTTCCTTTTGGTACAGTTACCACAGTTATTTAGGTCGCCAGACTCATCCTGCAAATGAAGCCTTGCTTTACCCCTTCCAACAGCATCCCTTCCAATATCTGCTTTCTTGGCAAATCCCTATTCCTTAAGCTTTTACTCCAAGCACTGTTTTTTATCAATTGAAGTGACTGTTGCCCACCACAGTGCCATTCCTCATGGGATCTGCTAGTCTTTCCCAACTCAAAACTTCTCCATAAGGCCTCACTTCACTAATACCYACAGGCCTTTGATGGACCCTGTCTCTTCTCCGAAGTCCTCTCTGGTCTTTCTGCCACCTTTGCTCATATCCACATGGCTGTCAGCTGTCATACTTTGTGTATTACACCATTTGAGCCTTCTCCTGACAGTCCAGCTCACAGAGTCATATACTTAGATGAGAATTGCATCTTTGATCTAAAACCAGATATAASTGTCTGGCCCTTGCAGCACTAGGGATAAAATGAAAACACATCCTCTGTAGGTTTTGACACCAGAAAAAAACCATAGTGGATTCACAATCATTCAGTTTTGAAGAAAATTACAAGATTTATGACTGTKAATGTCTCAATATTAGCAACACAAGACATACAAATCTGTCTTTCAGGATCACCTCTGTGAAACCTTCTCTACTTCACAAGTAAAATCTATATAGACATTGCTCTGTGAAGGTTGGGATTTGTGTGCCCCACCATTATTAAGCCAAATATTTCTGCAAGTTGTTTAGATCCACTTGAAGGTACCCTACAGGCCTATGTAAAAAAGTTTCTTTGCTTTTGCAGATTTTATAGCTTAGGTCAGGGCAGAGTGTTCCACCCCCCCCCCACCTTCTTCCCTCGCCCCTCCAGGAATTTCCACCTCAACTAAAGCATTGTCTTTTTCCTTACATTTTTTTCATCCCTTTCTATTCATTTGCTTGCTTTGATCATTSTCATTTCTTATTTAACCCCGTTATTTCCCCTTCTCTTTCGTTCATCCTTTTCTTTCATTTCCCATAGACTATACGGATCCTCTCTTATCAGCTGTTCCTGAGTTTCCCAAATACACATACACACTTATGTGTGCACATGCACACACACACACACGCTGACATAAATAAATAAATAAATAGAAAGGTCAGTGAGCAGAGCAGCAATAACCCCTAAAACAGTACTATCAGAGGGACATGATTGATCAATTGAATTCCATAGCGGCTCAAAAATGTGGGATTAAGTAGTGTATTATACGCACAATGAGTTGAGGCATGATGTTCATTTCAAGTTCATTTCGCCAGCCCTCTGCCACCAGATCAGGCAATCAATAGGGGCAGCAGATATCATATATCACCTCTCTCCGTGCTAGGCAGAGAGCACCATAATCTCTCGCAAATTTAGAGTGACAGATTTGTCAAGATCTGAAGGGCCCCTGAATAAATGAAGGAAAAGAGACTTACAGCAACTCGGGAAAGCTGTGATTTCAGCTTCTTCACACAAAGGCATGGCCTGTGCACACGCAGAAGACACACGTGCATAGGGCTCTGAAGGCAGACAGAATTGCAAATACATGTTCATGCATGCACAAATCTGTGAAACCACTCAGGGCAACTCACTAAAGGTAAAATCTGGTTTAATGAAAATCAGTGAAAGTTTTACCATGCAACCACCCACTCACACCCAACACACTGCAGAGGGTAGGGTTGTCATCCTTGAAAATCAGATACAGCCAAAACCAGCAGCCAAAGACAAATGCCTGCTCAGGCATATACTGTGATGCAGAAACTAAATAATTATCTACTCAAAAAATACCCATGTGTATTAGCATCATGGTATGTACAGTCATGCACACTGACTGACACACGTGGAAAAATCCTCAAAGGCAAACAGCTTCACAGGTTGCAGAACGATTGAAGCTGGTACAGAAACATTTTTTTTTTTCTGAGTCTGGACCCAGGAGATCCATGCCAGCTTTCTGCAGGGAAGACCAGAGTTCTCCTACTTCTCCTGAAAGCCACTCCTTGCAGTACATCTAAAACATGAAAACTATACTGACCCACACAGTGTGCAGTCCACCAAGCCTGATCTTGGCTTTGTTTTTTTAGTCAAATCTGTCATGAACTCCAGATTTCAGGAATTTGATAACTTTCTCTTGTGCAAATAAGCCTGTGGAGAGGATAAAACTCCAGGGATCAGTGGCAGTAAACAGCCTTGCTCTGGCTTGCAGTGRAAAAGAAAGAGAGAAGAGGCTGCTTGAGGGAAGGCTGCTGGCAGGGACAAATCAATATGTAATATTTTCTATGGTCTTGTGAGTGGTACTGTACTACGCTACTGTATATAATGTACTATTGATTATATCATATCGTATAATCACCTATAAACGGATATATCTCATAGCCAGAAGGCAGCAGGCTCAGTCATAACTCTGGGCCACCAGTTGGGCATTAAGTGTGCCAGGAAAATACCATCTTGGCACCATCCATGAGCTAAAAGAGGAAGCACCAAAGTGGCATTGTTCTGGATGATACACAGTGAATGTCACTCCAGGCTCCTGGGAGCATCATGTGTACATAAGCACCTCATGATCGCACAGAGGAAAGAAAAGGTCCATACAGAGCCCTCAACTAATTTCTTGACAGACAGCAGATTTCTGAGATTCACAGACTAGAGGCCACCAAGAAAGGCTTAAGCATGAGGCATATTAGTGAGAAAACAGGAAGATTATTGCAGCACAAGAGGGAGAACCTGATCATAGGTTTGTCAGGTGACAAGGCAGTCAGAGTGGTGTCTGACGAAGCACAGTAGGTAGGGATTAGGCATGGAGGGTATGGAGGCATATCAGCATGGATGAGGCAGGGGATTATAATCAGGCACACCGAAGTTAGGCTGAGATGTGACAGGAGAAAGATACTCAGCACAGTTGGAGGAGATTATAATGAGCAGACTTGCCTCAGATGAGATGAGGGATTATGACAGAGGAAGATTCACTTCAGCTGGGACAGGAGGTTATAACAGATTCACCTTGGATGTGACAGATGCTAATAGCAGGAAACTCACTCAAGACAAAAAGGGGTCATAACAGAGAAAAATGCACCTCATTTGAGTTGGGGGATATCAGGGGGGAAAAACCAAACCAAACCCAAACCCAGACAGGTGATCAGATGGTTTATAACAGGAAAAGATTCACTTTGGATGGGGCAGAGCATTTATAACAGACTCACAGCAGGGGGGATGAGTTGGCTCATCTCAGTAAGAGATGTGCGATGGCACAACAGAAATAGAGACACCCTTGAACATGGCAGGAGGCACTGCTGTGAGACTGGACTGTGTCAGAGGGCTGTTGCAGAGATAGATGCACTTCTGGGGGAGCTTCTACCAGGAGGCATCTATATTTCTGGTAAGAACAAAGGAATACCAGGAAGGCTGATTTCTGAGCAGGACTAGGTTTTTAAATGCAATAATTCATTTAGGATAAGAAGAGACACTGGCAGAGACAAAGATTCATCTCATTTTGGAGGGAGTTTTATAACAGAGATATGGGTCATGATAAATCACAAGCTACACATAGGTGATTGGGACAGAAACCAACATATGCTGGATGGGACAGCTGCCCCACAGGGAGAGATTTGTCTCTGGTGAAACATGAAGTCAGAAACTGGATTTTCCTGTTATCTAACRGGGATGAAAGACTCATCTAGGGTTTGATCAGATGAGGAGAAAATTATAACAGTGATAGCTGCGCATGGGACTGGGGAGTTACAACAGAGACTGGCTCCCCTCCAAGCTGTAAGAGAGCCTTTTTCCCACTGCAGGCTTCCTCAGTCCTCTCCTGTACACCCCTTCCTCAGCAGTCTTGTTTCTCTGTGGACTGCCACTCCAGTAGTCTTCTAGCGATGCTAATCGCTGTGYTTTGCTCCCATTTTATGCTCAGCAGTGGAGATTTGGCAATTTTTAACACTGAAAATCAGCGGAACCAAAACTCATCTCTGAGCTAAGCACCATTCTCCACAGCCTTACTCATCCTGGGCAGCAAAGTCCCACAGAACCCACTGGAGCAGCCTGGCCACAAGAGGAGAGGGCTCCTCTTGGATCCCTGCAGCCTCCCCTTCCCTCAGGAGTGGCACAGCTACCTGGCAGTAGAGGCACAGAGCCTCACTCTTTCCCACTCTGTCCTTGTCCTACATCCACTACCAGTCGAAGCCAGGGTGTTGCTAACTCCCTGTTTTCTCTGTCTGTGCCCTGCAGATGTATCCGAGGGCTCAGTTCCCAATGGAGATTCCCAGAGCAGCGTGGACAGTTTGCGGAAGCACCTTCGTGGCGACACATTCACCCAGCAGCAGCTGGAAGCTTTAGATCGAGTTTTTGAGCGTCCTTCTTACCCTGACGTCTTTCAAACATCAGAGCACATCAAATCTGAGCAGGTGAGGGCCTGACCTGGTAATGGGAACCCACAGAAACTGAGAGGAGGATGGCAGGGCGATTCCCTAACCAAAATCCCTCTCCTCCTCAACACCCCTTGTTCTGACATTGACCTATTATTGCACATACCTTTTACAGCACTTTCTAGTTGTAGCTATCACTGTRCTGATGCTCATCTATACACAAGCTTTACCTCCTCTTGTGAACTTGCTGAGTACATGTACAGTGTGCTTTCCCCATGTCCCCATGACCACTTTTCCATCTGCGCACACAACTGCCTGTGTGCAAGCATGTTCTTGCCATGAACATGCCTACATGACCACACACGTTCACTGGCACACAGCACTGCACAGAAACTCCTGCACACTGAGATCACACTGGTGACCAGGGCACAGGGTTGGGTTTTAATGGATCATTTTCCTTCATGGCCCAAAGCYGAGACTTGACTCTCATCTCCAACATAGTTTTCCACACTTCTGCAGCTCTGCCCACCTTTTCTTTACTCCCCCGCTCTCCCAGCCTTTTATCCCAAAAGCTGTTTGTCTTAATAAAATGAAAATCAAAAGTCTTTTTAAACCGCCCCAAGCCATAAACCAACAAAGGAAGAGAAGGAGAGGCTGGCTGTGGACTCCCTTCATCCCAGAGTCCCTGGGTTTATTACAATGAATAACCTTTATTTACTTTCATTAGACTATTAAGCACCAGCACAGTCATTTTTCCCCCTGAAACTCTGAGCAGGGCCCATAAAGCAAATCCAAAGCCTAATTGAGTTCATTTTAATTTCTCTCCGATCACAGCGAATTACTCTGGTGATAAATCAGGGGGCAGGCTCACCCCCAGTAGAAGGCCTAATTTGCAGCTAATTACAAAACTGATTTCTACAGGAAGATCAATACAAGAAGGAATTGGAAATGACTAGGCAGTCCTAGCCAAGCAGGGACAGGGGCGGGGAGGGGGCAGTGTGTGCGGGGCCTGCTGGAGGAGGGGGAGATATGGGGAGGGGGTTGGGGAAGTGAATGGAAAAAAACGGAGGAGAAAGAGCAGAAAATCAGTTTTAATTTAACGTAATATTAATCAGAGCAACTTTTCCTGCTGTTTTGTAGCCTTCCTGGTTTCTCCAGCTCCTGCRTCTGGTCTGGAGGCTGCCACAATAAAAAGGCAATTACCAGAGCCTTTCGGACAGGACACCCTTTCAGATTCAATGGCTCTCCCCCTCCCACCCTTCTGTTAGCCATGTGGCTCCCCCCTCCCCAATTTCATACCCCAATGCACAGAGTGACAGAGGCAGAGGATGAGACTTCTTTGTTTTTAAAAAGCTAGGACAGAGGTAGCAGCGGAGGGGAGGCAGATGACCCAGGCAGAGACCCTGCGACAGTGGGCCAACATTGGCTGCTTCCTACAGCCCGCCTGTCCTAGTCATGTCATTGCAGCCCTATGCCCCAGCTGTCCTTGTCACCGAGGCAAACACCTCCCACCTCTAAGAGGAAGGAATGTGGATTTCCCCTTTCTTTTTCCCTGGGCTGGCACAGACAGCCATCCCCATCCCCACCTCACTGAACGAAGGCTAAGCCATACCCTACACAACAGGCCAGATCCTTCACCCTTCTCTGCCTTTACAGTATCAAGCAGGCAGGTGGGGTAGTTCATCCTAGGATGCAGCACCCCCCCCCCCAACCCTCTTGTCACTTCATCTTCCCCATTTCCTCCTCCTCCTCCTCTTCCATCTGTGCAGGGCTTTGCATCTCTCCTCTTCCTCCCCCCCATCTGTACACCCTTCCCTTTCTCCCATTGCATCAATAGCGAGCTGTCTTTCTCCTCTCTTCCCCAGGGTAATGAGTACTCCCTCCCAGCTCTGACCCCTGGTCTCGATGAAGTCAAATCAAGTCTATCCACCTCTGCTAACCCAGACCTGGGGACAAATGTGTCAGGACCCCAGACGTACCCTGTGGTGACCGGTAAGCTGCCTGACCAAACAGCAGAATCAAGCTTTTTATTTATTTCCCTCATCACCATTAGCTTCTGCTTTTTCTGCTAATGCAAGATACCCTTCTGTAGCAAACAAGGAAAGAGACAGAAAGATTGTGGAGAACATAAGGGCTCAAAAGAAGTTTGAAATTCAGTGTTGCTAGTTTTGGGTACATTTAGATGTGCCCAGGTGTGACTCAAAGACAGGCRAACCCAGACGTGAATTGGGAACTTGTGTGCCCATATGGGGCTTAGGGTTGGATGTTGGTGGAGGACAGATATGTCCAAATAAGCATTGTGTTTTTTTCCTTTGTATCTGAGAACAGGGTCATGGCTTATCCATGATCTGCACTTGGAGGTTTTTTTGAGAAATAATAGTATAAGTTTTATTCAGCCCTGGTATTTGGAAGGGGCATTTGCAAATTAAATACTGAGGTCTACTGAATTGTGACTGCTAAACTCCCTCTTCCTTAAGCCTATGAGTCTCTAATGAAAGGTGGCAAAAGAAATTTGTTCACGGACTTTCCTCATGTGTAGGCACATTAAACTCAGGTGTGTCTAGGAGAGTAGCAACTGTGAGCAAACACATGACAGCAGACAAATCAGGATGCAGAGAAATAGGAAATCTCTGCAGTAGATTTTCACTGAAACTTCCTTTTTGCTGATGGCACGTGCATAACCTGAGTGGCACAGGTTGTGCTGGGTCACTCATTCCCTCACTGTCCTGATACTGATGTAAGACTGCCYGTCCTATCTACAGCCATAAGGAAGTTCTGTGGTGACACAGCCCTTCTTCTCAAGGCTTTAGTTGCCAGTGGTAGCTGCTCACACAGCTACCATAGACTTGCACATCTCCTGGGTAGCTAAAGTGGCTGCAAGGCTCAAGYGATTTGCCCCTATTTAATACATCCCCCTTTCTCTACAACTTTTGTGGCTCCTCTAGAAACCTGATTGCTAAAGTTGAGAAATTACTCATGACAAAGAGGTCTAAGTTCTGTTAGCAAGGGACTTTTGTTGTCCCTTGACAAAAAATTGTCCTCTGATGRCACAGAATCAAGAGTACTGGAGTTTGTATCTCAACCTTTTCTTGCCGAAGCCCCAGCTAATAGCTCCTGATGTCAAAGCAGCCCATGGCTGAGGCATGCAGTCGCTGCTTGTTCAGCAAACACTGAGCAAAGGCATATTTATTGCATGCAACTTCTGTCTACCAAGAACTTGGTACCAGGCAGGATTAGTAASAGTTAACTCAAACACAGTGGATACCCAGTGTGAGGTCTGCAAAATGTCATGAAGAACATGGGAGATGAACTACATTATTCAGGGAGTATCTAGAAAGCWTGACATCCCCAGACCTTTTTCATGGCTCTTACAGCTATCATGACTACAACTGTCCTTGTAGTCATGCAGTTTCTTAGCCAACCAGAAAAAAATGGCTTAGCTGTGGCAAAAGTATTCTCTTTCTTTACATTTGCATATGCAAGGCAAAACTCAGCTGGTATTCATCTACTGTTTAGCAGATCCTCATCTTACAGGAAATATCTTCCTATCTTTGTGGGGCAAAGCCAGTAGGTGAGCAAGGCAGATCCCCACAGCTGAATGTAAAGGTGACATGTCTACAATCAGAGTTTAAGATTAAAGGGGACACAAAATAATTCTTTTTAGTCCTTCTGCTTAAGTGAAGATGGTGCATTCCATCTCCATGTTCATATAAGAGCCGGCTTCTTGAAGGCTGGGGACACTACACCAGCCTYGGACATGACTCTCACAAGGGCACAGCAGGTGACAGATTTGGCCTGACATAAGAGACTATAGGCTGAGGCAAAACATTTTCTTCATGTCCCCCCCGCCCTGTGCCATCCCTACTCTRTTCCCTGCCAAACTCCCAGCTCAGCTTGAGAACATCCCCATCTGATCCATCTGGATCCAAGAGTGAGAAAAGTTCATTTCAGACCCAGCTTGACATTCCCAGGTGGCAACTTAGCACTAACATCTCAATCTGTATGCGACATTTCAATCAGTGCAGAGTAACAAAATCAGAACTATTAGCACTGGGAGCTGTTCACTGGTAGTAATGATGGAGAAACTCAGAAACTGGAATGAAAAGGAGACGTAAAAGCCCCTCARCACCCTGAAAGGCATCAGGGGAAGAGGGGCAGAGAATTTTTCCTCTACATTTAGGCCAGGATCYAATGTTTGGATTAATGGTGCCATTACCCAAGAAAGGACTTCAGATAATGCTCCTTCTTAAAATGTTTTTGCTGGCAATTAAATGGTTGCAGGTATTGATCTTCATTGATCTAATGTTCTCAATTTGCATAATCTGTTAAAGATGAATGATTCATGGTATGTTTGCTRTGGGGCTGGGCAATGCTTTCAGGAAGGACCAGAGAGGTGAGGAGCTCAGTGCTGCCTCCTGATCTACCCCAGCAAGGAAATTTAGGAAGAGATATGCAAATTTCAGTGATATCACCCAGATCTACTCCCAGAAAGGGAGATTGGAGTAATAGTGAGTAYTGAATTACTGGCTGCCTCTTTTGTTATTATGGTGTCATCCTTGAAACACTCCTTTACTCTTGTGCCAGGGCAGGCTGTGAGTATTGGTGATATCTGAAAAAAATATCAAACAAATCTACCCATTCAGGGTACAAACGCTATGCACAGTCACTTCACAATGTAAGATTTAGAGCTTCAGTCTACAACAAAGTCTCCCCAGTTTAGTCTTCCCAGACAGARAAAAGTATCACTAGGTCTTTTCAAACCAAAGCTGAATGACACCAGATTCTCATCCTTTCTGAAGACTTAAGAAGAAATCATTCTTTCTGGCTCATGACTAGCTGTCCTCAGCAAGCCCTTTGRGCTCACACAGTTCTGAGAATACACCCCTCCAAAAGCCATCAAAMCCTCAACAATATGTAGCTACCTAAGATCTTGAGATGTAGTGAGATTGGTAAGAAATGATGTTGCTGAAGTCTCTTTATCTGTCTGGGGGCTCCTTGGAACTGAAAAGCTCTAAATGCTGCAAAATAGGCAGCCACATCTTCATGTGCCAGAAGACCTTCCCCAAAGTCCTGGACATCTATTCAAAGGGGMGATTTAGCACCACAGCTATGTGCAGCCCAGCCTTGCCTAGTACTGCCAATATCAAACACCCTCAGACAATTATTCTACTAACACACTTTAGATGGCCCATTTATTACATCTCCTAAAGCAAATAAACAAAACCATTTTTTTTACTATGTAGCAGACAGGTCACCATTATTTCTCYCTATTAAGTTTGTGCAAAGAATTTCCACAAATGAGTTGATTCAGGAGTCAGTCAGAGTTGAGTTGACTCAATGAGTTGACTTGGGACACTAGGCTAGGTTGACACTAGGTTGACAATTGTCACTAAGCTAGGAAACACACTCTGCTGTCCTTCATACGGAACAGACAATGCAGAAATTTTCAACTTCCTTGTGCAGATTCAGAGAGAGAAACTCTTAAGGGTTGCTTGAGAACACTACCTCACTTCTTTCTACACACACCAGGCAGCAGGCCAGCTGCATCTTGCCTTGATGTTACATGGTTTTCATAGCTGGATTGGTGTAGATCCCTGTCAGTTTCTTAGACAGTATCTTTGGACACCAATCAGAATTCCTAGAAGCAAAGATCCAAGCTTGAACATACCATGATAWGGCAAGTACATGCAGTTGAACACTTACAAGAATTCTGTTGTTCAAAGATCYGCTACTTCAATAATTCCTATTGAAGCCAAACAGTCAAAGCAAATGAGTATAAATCTGCACAGGGCTCTGTAAACACAGAAAGCCTCAACAGCTTTCTTTTATTCRCTTGTTTCCATGGATCTTTCTGTTTAGAAGGTACTCAGTAGCTAAGTAGGTACTCAACGGTCAAGAAGTGAGTGGAGRAGAACCTTGAGATTTTGGCACCAGCGATAGAATACTTTAAAAGCAAAAGGGTGTTCACAAAAGGCTTGAATCAAGAAGAGAACAGAGGTTAAGATCCACTTTGAAACACCATCAGAAGTTACAGCTTTTGGAATAGTCATGCAAAGAAGMGAGGTGTCTTCACAGCAGATTCTGAGTTCTGGGATCTTAGATTCATWGTTTGGGAACAGAGCCCTATMCAACTCAGTTATCTAGCCCAGGAGKTACCCAACACAGAGCCAATACTACAGCAAAAAAGTACTAGAGCAGAACAGACTTTTCATGTATGGCTTGAAATTTGCTTGTTAACAGATCACTAAAGGGGAGAATTTACCTACTGGATAGATCATAAATTGACAGCAAAGGCAAAGGAAAATTTTCCTTTAGCTGAATCCCAGCAATTTTAACTAAATAGACTTTGTTTGCAAGCCCACTACAATCCATGATATGTACAAAGACAAGTAAAGGTAAAAGACAAGATGAAAAAAAAAAAATCACTTCAGGAGCTTCTACTGAAATGGGAATATGTGCCCCTTTCTCTCCCTGTGAACAGGTTTATGAGTGCTTCTCTGCTACAGTTAGCACCTATTAACAGGAATAGAGAACTTTTAAAGCCATCACCACCCACCAAAACAACTATCATGTCCTATGTGGAAAATGTTTCCTTTCTCTGGGAAATATTTTTTTCCTTAAGGCAACAAATATCATCATCCATGGTGAGAAATCCTGATGACAGCTACAACATAGCAAAGAAAGGCACCAAAAAAGCAAAAAGCTAATGGATTTCACTTTCCTCAAGACCTCCCCTCTCTGGCACAGGATCAGATTTTGTACACTTTAATTGTTTTAATTCATACATGAATATATGAAAAAAAAATTGAACTACTGATTAAAAAGGATACTTGCTATATCTGAAAGACATAAGAAAATAGTACCTAAACAGTATCTGATTTCTATGAACGTTTTCAGAAAAGTTGTGATGCCAATCGTGGAGAAATTACTGGCTAGACACTTGGATCCAAAATTTTTATGAAAAGCCAAACAATCCTTTGAGAACTTTAGCCTCCTGCAAGGTGAAAAGATACTGTTTCCTTCATTTCAGAATAGCAAGTAAACCAAATAGAATTTTGTTCAGTTCAATAACCTGGTCATTTAAAATTAAGAAACAAACTAGGATTTGAAAAAGCAGGAACATTTGTTTTCCTCAAATTAAGTGAATTATAGTTGTCATGAAAGGATGAAATCTATTGGTTTTAAAATATGGTTCTTAAATTAGTCCAAATTCCTCCTTTTATCTATCCTTTCCTCCATTTCCTCCAAAAGTAACCAAGTTTTGAATGCAAAAGCTGCTTAGAAAAGCTTGGGTTTTTTTTGTTCTAGTATATTTAGGAAGTCAGGGAACTTATGGTCATTTTATTTAATTAGCATGAATAATTACAAATATTGTTTTTAATTTAATTCTAATTTCCATCCAAATATGACTTGACACAGATCACAAGTAAAAAGTTAATAATCTAATAAAATAATAATATGGACTCATCGTTCACTATTTTCCCATGTAATAATATGTGAAGACAAATTATATTAAACAACATAATTGCTTAAATAAATGTGCACATGATGCAGTTCATCTACTTAGCAAAAACTGAAATAACTATGTTTAGGGTAAATTTTGTATTTGTCAAAGTCTTTGTTACCTCCCATTAAATTCAAACTCACAGAAAACAGGCTCACAGTGGAAATGTAAAATGAGTTGATCCAGCTTGCTGTTTTGAATCATGATTAAAACTGACCATAACATTCATCTGTACTTCTATTGCTCTGGTGAGAGGGGAAGCATTTCCTTCCCCTTTTCTTTGTTTGTACTGGTGAAAAATTCCTGTCTTACTCCAGTCTACTTTAGCCTGATATCAGTGAGCAATGGCCCTGGTCAGGGCTTGACTAAGCTGACTTAAGAAAACCTCTTCAGCAAATTGCTGGGGGGCACAAGCTGGCTTTGATGATGGCAGATCCCACAGATGTTGATCCTACTCAGCAGCACAGCAGCATGGCTGCAGTCACCAGCAGCCAAACTGCCTCTTGGGCACATCTCTGGATGCCCCAATGCTGTGAAAATGGAATATGATAATCATTCATCAACTGCTACACAAGGTTGTTACTGTCCTGCCCCACTAAAATGAAGGTGGTATTTTCTGTGAGCAASCCTCTCATATTTAAGATCAGGAACTGGCAAAAGCAGAAGCCCACAGGACCTCCAAGTTTATCAGTTGTTTCCCTCCTTAAGAAGAGATAATATCTTCTTATCTAGTCATGGAATTTGTAGAAGCAAAAGGTGTTACTATTCTCCTCTGGGACCAAATGGCTGAGAGTGATAGATGCTCAGATGAATGAGCCCTGAACGAGAGAGGAATGGGGGGTGGAGGGAAGGAACCACATAAACTATTTACGTGCATTCAGTGGAATTTTCACTGACAGTAACTTTATGATGCTGAAGAAAGCAGCTTGTGGGCTTTAAAGGCATATTCAACAGAATAACACAGAAATGAATGGGCCCAAAAGAAATAATATCTTTGCCTTCTTTAAATTAGCATTTAAGTGAACAATAGCAGTGAATGACAATAATGTTATATGACAATAGCAGTGAATTGGCATTCCCAGTCCAATTTTCTTCAGCAAGAGGACAGCATTGGAGGCTGCCACAGTCTATGCTGCTGGACAAAGGGGACTTTTTTTAGAGAAAATAATTGTATTGTCTTTCCAGAAATTCAAGTTTTGCCTTTTGTTCTGAGGCTAAATGAAAGATCCAATGAGTATGGCTTTGATAAAACTTCTCATGATGCAGATATTTGCCCACTCTACCAAAGGCTGTGCTTTACACCTGACTTAAGCAGACTTTAATAACTTTTGATGCCCATCAGCTGTACTGGATTAATCAGGCCCACTTCTTGTACAACCAAAATGGCTAGGGCAATCTTCCAGAAAAATGGAGAGCTTAGAGTAATCTTGGGCCTATCTTTTTAAGTTTAGGATTGCTGTGGGCTACCAAGGAAGATYTATTTTCTCTTGTGATCAGTAAAATACCATTATGATGAAACCTTGGAGTTTCCTATAATGAGGACTGTGTGAAAAACTTAACAGGTTCTAATTGCATTGCCCAGTATATATTTCAAARGCATCTTGTTTAAGAGGTAACAAACCAACAAGGTATAAGCAGATGCTACATTTCAAGACAGGCAGAACTTGCCAAGTCCAATGGGCTAGGACTCAAGAAAGGGGACAATATAAACTACACAGAAATTCTGTTTGCCAAATGCACAAGTTGCACACACATTTTCCTCCCCTTCAGCCAGGACTTAAAAGCATATCTTCCTTCTTCAGCTCCATGTGCAAACAAGTGTACTGACAGCCACATGAAACAGACTTCAGTGGAGTTCTCAAGTGATTAATCAGTACTCAGGTAGCTTCAAAGAGTGAGTACAGATCACAGGTCTACTGGAAGCTCCATGTTTTACTATGCATGAAGACTAYAAAAATTTCTCTTCAAAGTAACATACAGAGTTATCAAGACAGTTTACTTGGAAAGCAGCTGTTAATCAGATCGGACACAAAATCTAGATTTATAACATTCAGTTTAATGAAAAAATAGGGCAAATAGATGACAAAAATTGACATGGGATATGACATCACAGCAGCTTTGACTCTTAAAGGAAAGCAATTCAAGATTGTTTCTTTAAACATGTACTCAACAATGTAACGCGCTAAGAACATGGATGGATGTGTGCAGGAACAGAACACACAAGGCTCACTCTCCAGTCAGCAGGAGGACAAGAAAGGTACAATAAGAAGTAGGTTAGTTTTGGCTCACTTTTAAGTTCTTCTAGCAAAGGTCTGTTATGATCAGAGAAGGGAAAAAGAGCCAGGAGAGTCTTTATTTTCAGTGCAAYTTGCAAAATGCTCTCACAACAGAAAACCTAGGTAACTAAGAATAGAAAAGGTGGTTCTTCTGACATGACAGTAAGCAAAAGCAAACAATATGCTGTCTGGTCTTTTGTACGRTTTCTAGATTTGGAGGAAAGATTCCCCTGTGGGAGAAAGTGATATGACTCCACTGCCCATAGTGTAAACTCACCAGTCCATGAGTTCTGAAGGCCCAGTTCMATTCAGTTTACCACAATAAAACTTWTCTAAGGAAYAGAGAGCACAAATACAGAAAAAGATGTTTCAGAGGTGGRTACAAGGATAGAATTCAAAACACCTGAGGTAAGATTCAGCTTTGGCACATGAACTTGAGTACTTCTTCTCTGGACTCAGTCCCTCATAGATAAAACTGATCCCTGAGCATTGCTGTAAGGATATGTGCTCGAAAGGGTGGGGCACTGGGGTCATACAAATACTTGATAGAAACCKCAGGAAAAGACAAAGAATAGGAAATGGTGTCAAGATGGCAAGCAGTGTTGAGTGGGTTTGTACAAGCCATCCCTCATGCACAGATGTGCCATCTTGGCATTCCTTGTGTACTGTAAAGAAAAGAAGCACCGGATGCAGGTAGCTTATACTCCAGGAAGCCAGCAATGAAAAACAAGCAGCTTGTCTAGTCCGGTAACCCCCTGCTTCCCTTCCCTTCAGCATGAGAGAGCATGATAAAAGCTGAGATGAGTCTCTGAAGGAACCCAAAGCTGTGAATCTTCCTCTCACTCTGTCTGACCAAAATCCCTTCATTCACAGTAGGAATTTAGGCTAGAGATCACCAGCTCTTGCTCTCYGCCAAAATAACAGAGGAGAGGGTTAGAATGGAAGAAAAACAACCATAACTCAGCAAGTACAGTCAGAGAGAGGAGTAAGAGATGCACAAAATGTGGTCCYCTGCTAAGTTTCTGGCTATATCCCCACCCTGCTGACTTTCAAGTTTCCTCCACCATGACAGTGGGTGATACATTTTTTCTGTCACCTATAAACAAGGATACTGCTTGCCTTCTAGAAGAAGACAGGAGACTGGGGCAGGAATAGATTYCCACTGTTTTGGAAAGGGATTACAAACTCATTCCCCTTCCTCCCCATTTGACTGCAGGTAGGTATTCGAGCCTTAGGAGCAAGACAATCCTTGGGGTTCATTGAAGGAGCCTGACTGAGGAACACTCCCAGCACAAMACAGACAAGCCATTATGGCATCACTCCACAGCTTGCTGGTAGTAGTGGGACTTGGGATAGGCAGGGGTGATTTCTCCATCTCAAATATGAAAGAATTAGAGAATGGAGAAAATCAAAAGTGAAAATATAAAAGGTGCAGCTGAAGTTTGAGGTGGTTAAAATGAAAAATGGGTCTGTGCCATTCACAGGTGGATAGATAGATACATCAATCAATTGATTTCATACAGAGTGACATACTTGGAGCTATAATTCACTGCTGGGGTAATTATTTCAGCATAGCAGTGGCAGGAGTTATACCAGAGACTGAATTCAGGTGCTTTTAGAGAGGGGAGAGCTGGACAACAAAGGGGTAAAAAATGGTAAATGCCATCCATCAGTAAAGATACATGGGATATAAGTTACRTCTGTGCAGTTGCAGAGCATAGAGGGAAAGACAGATAAATAGACACATAAAAGTCTGAGTTTTGGTTGTGCAATAATTYGCTGTCTGACCTTATCCTCGCCTCCTTTCCACTATTCTTAGAGAGAAGAGTGTTTAGCATTATGGTGTTCAGGTCTCTTTGCCATGTTATTGTTGACTTCTTTATCCCCCCACACAGTGAGTAAGTGGTGATGCCCCTGGAAGGTGCAAGGAATTTTTCTTCATAAGCCTTGATGTGTTCAAGAGAGGGCTGGGCTCATCTCCACTGTGAGTCTGACAGGGGTTTTAACAGCCTCACAACACCAGGACAAATAGTTCCTGGTCCCTTAACCCTTCCCAGCTTTGCAAGGCAAGGCCTAGCACTGTTGTTCCCACTGCAAGAGCTTTACACAGTCTTTCAGGCTGAAATCCTCTCTGTGGTGGCTGGGCAGAGCGGAAATCCAGGGGCTGGATCAGATTGGCCTAATGCTACAGCAGCTTAGGCAGTCTGTTTTACCAGAGATTATGGTTTCACTTACACAGAGCGCCTGAAAAATGCTGTGGTTTAGGAAGGATTATAGYTGAAAATTCCATGCTTTAAAAGAGAAATAAAGCAGAGGAGGGACTAGGAAACCCAACGTGCCTGGGGGCTGTGCAAACAGGATTAACCCCTGCCCATAGCACCTCTTGCTTCTGCCCACCCACGCTTTCATGTCTACCTTATTCTCTGCCCATTCATCCTCAGCAGCTCCCCACACCTGCTGTCTCTCATATAATGAAGAGACCTGAAGGAGTATGGAAAATGGTCAGGACCGAAATGTCCCTAGTTTAGTCCCATATCACTGTCAAAGGGCTTCCTTGGAAAACATCACTTCACTTGCAGCCTGTGAAAGCCCAGAAAGTTTTGGCCCTCTGCCCACAGATAGGTCTAGTCATCCAAATTATCTTGTATCAACATTATTTGGATAAAGGCTTCAAGCACTCCCAGAATGCTGGTGGTAACTCTGCCTGTTTGGGCTGAAAGTAAATCTGTGTACTCTTTGCCATCTGATGACTGAGGATGCAGGAGAAAAATAGGTTGGGGGGGTTCTCAGTCTACAGACTGGCACTGGCACGTGAAGGCTCGCTAGTGGGATAGTAGGACAGTGTATGGTTGTAAAAAGTAGAAGCTGCGTGCTGACGTGCTGCCTACTCTGGGGACTTTAATTAACTGTGCTACAAAACCCAGATACTCCTCCTTCTGTTCCCCATATCCTCCACAAAAAGTCCTTGCCAAACAGAGCTTCCTAGCCAAAAGGGAAAAGATATTACAATCTTCACTTAGCATACCAGAGACTTCTCTTAGTAAACTAAATGAAGAGTAACTGTACCRCTTTTGGCCAGGACTGATCCTTCCCAATTAATAGAAACATGGGCATACATCTTTGCTGCAAAGAAGTCTTGGTGACCAGAAACTTTGCTGGCCATCCATGTTAGAAGTACATGGAGGAGAACACAGATAGCAAGCTATCATTTTTGCCAGGTAGCAAACCTTTAGGAAACAAATACCTCAGGAGAAACAGCATTCACAGACAGAAATTGCCCAGCCCTTTATTGTCTAGGTGAGCCCTACAGCCTCACAACAAGATGCCTAAAGTTAATTAAGCCAGGTTGACATTAATGAAGTCAGATTTATGATCTAATTATATGTCACATTTCTATTTGTCTGTATAAATCAAAACCACCAGAACTAACTTATTTCATAGGCCATCRGCAATAGTTGCCATCACAGCAGAGAGATGGCTTTCTTATCTTGGCTTGAATTTGTTTTCCTGAGGATGGATGGTTTGCTAGATAATTTGGATTGGGTTTGATCACATCATCCATGCTTTGCTTTCAGGTGTCCAAACACAGGGCTCTCTTATTGCTGACCCAACAACAGTGGGTGTTCTGGAGTACACATGATTTAGTTCACAGTTCTCCAATTGCCCTACTTGGCAGCCAAGTTAGGAGCAGTTGTAAAGATGAATCTATGGTGTCTGTACAAATCTGCACACCAGAAATGGAGGCCCAACACAAACAACCATGAAAAGCAGACCTTTTGTAAGTCCCCCATATTTCCTCTCTTGCATTATGTCTCTTTGTCAAGGTATCTATCCAGCAAAACTACACTCTGGAAACAATCAGAATCAGTCCTGACTGCTTTTATGGTTAAATCTCAAAAATGTGCCACTGTGAACAAGATCAATTGATTGATCCATCTGTCTATCCACCTATTAATTGCACAGTCTCATTTTTATTTTAACCCCCTCAAACTCCAGTTATATCATTTTTGTCAAGCTTTTATGAAATTGGGCTTGAGAAGCTTTGGCCATTACACCCAGCAATCTGTTTAACAGATGCTTATAGCAACACTGCTCTCCTGAGGAAGGTTACGTTGGGTTTGAAGAGAAAAAGTGGTGTAATTCYTTGGGCCAAACTGTGTAAGTGTAGCATCTTCAAACACCCTTGRCCAGCAAGAAAAAGCAGCAGGAAAGGGAGCACAAAAGCTTCAGAGCATTCTTCTTTTCGACCCTATGCTTCTTCCTGTCCTGCCTCTCCTGCACGTTCACTCCCTCACCTCTCCTCTTCCTGCATCCCATTCCTCCCCTCTGCCACTGCACTCCATTCCCCTTATCTCCTGCTGCCCTGCAGAGGCATTCCTGCAGCCCAAGCCTAGCCCCCAGGCACATTTACTGCTGTTGTCTCAGCACGGGCTCCTCTGATCTACTCCTAGCCTTTTTATTTTTATTTTTGTTTTAAAATTAATTTCCCTGTAGATTTTAACCACTCCATTTTCATTTACCCATTTTGTTCTTCCTCTCCTCCCTTCCCCACCCTCCTCTTCCTTCCCCTGTTCCCTTTGTCTGTCTGTGTCCATCCCTTACCCTACCACAGAAAACCTCTCCTCTCCCCTCAGTATAAAGCAAGAGCCTCATGGAGCCTCTCTCACCCCTTTCACCCCCACCACGCCGGTCGGCTCTGGGCAGGCTGATCTTCAGCCCTTCCACATGGCCCTTTCAGACGATGCGTCCACGCCCTGCTACAGTGCCTTCCTTCATCATGGTGCCCACTTTGGGCAGTCCAGCAGCCAGCCTCTGATAGCAGGTAACCGGCCTTGGCCACCAACTCAGTGGGGATGCTGTAGGCAAGGGGGTCACTTTCGTCTGACGGGGAGGCCAGTAAATGCTGCAAGCTCTTTGAGTGCAAGTGGGAACCAGAATGTTCCAGGTCTGCATATGCAGCATATGTTCTCAGCTCTGTGAAGAATCAAAAAGATTTCATGCCTGTCCTTTATTTTTAGAATAAAATGGGTAAAGGAGCTGTAACTGCCTAGAATTGAGTGGGTGTCCCAGCTGGATTGGGTTTGGGACTTAGTACAGAAACATGCATACAGCAAAATCCTATGTTGCCTCAATAGCCACAATGTCCCTGAGTGCAGCAGGCCCAGTATATGGTGTGCTAGCTCCATACAGGATAGCAGCGTGAAGATCCCAGCAAGCTCTAGGCCTGCCTGGGTTGCTCAGCATGGGCAGTAGCTACTAAGTCAGATAGACATGAGCAGCTGGTGAGCGCTGCCATAGCTACACTGTGAGCTGTATTTGAATCATCTGGTTCGGGAGCATCAAATGTGAGCTGGTGCTTTCACACAGCAGACCAAGTAGTTAAGAAACAGTATTATGTCTGAATGTCAAGAGCAGGAAGGATGTGTGAGAGACAATGTTGTACAGCCAAAGGAATACAGAGCTGAGGTAGGTGGCCTTTAAGGGAAGAGCAGAAGTGAAGAAATACATTGCAGAAGATGACAGCACTTACAAGCAGCAGAYGGGAGGGGAGGATGGGGAGGAAGGTCAAGTTTCAGGTAGGTAATAAGGGAAATTCCTGAGCCAGGTGACTGAAACAACATTGCTGCAGAAGCTCAGAGGTGACTTGGGTGAAACAGTGGATATCTTCTTAGGTAACCACTGACCATTTTTCAAAGGATGTAATCTGAACAGACAAGTCTTAGTGCAGGCCATGGTTGCTAATAATCAACATCTTACCTCTGCCTCTTTCATGTTCCTATGTTATTTTTCTCTTTTGACTTAATATCCTTCCTTTGTCTTGTCATGTGAGATTTCTATTTCTAAACATCCATGTAGGAAAATAGCAAGTAATAGCAGAGAAGATTTGTGTTCATGACACTCTTGGTCCTACCTTACTGCAGCCAGTAAGAGCATTTGAGTTACGGGCACCTCCTAAGCCAAGAAGTCTCCTGACTCTGTCTGACATTACAGCTCTCTGGAGATACCATCCTCTAGCCTAGAAGGCACTGTGTTTCTGGAGAGGCACGTACCTCAGGATTCTTACAGGGAGCTAGACATGGGACAAAGCGTTCAAAAGTGCAAATGATGTCACAGTGACTCAGGTGCTGTTCCTCACTCAGATGGTTCTTGCAGGAGGAAGAATGGCTGGAGTTGGAAGTATGTTACAAGCCAGCTTTGCCATAGTCTTGCAGTACAAGAATTTAATCATCCTATCTACCTGCTTGTAATGAGAGGAGGTTATGGAAGGGGTCTGCTTGTATGTAACAGCATTTTAAGGGTTTCTCTGTGAGACTCTTACTGATGTTACTGATACAGCACTTGTTTGTTATCTTCTTTTTTCAAGACTGGGATTTTGACAGATGATCACTTCCCAACAAATTTTCCATGCTCAGTTTTGAACATCAACCTCTGTGCGCTCGTGTCTGAATAAAAACACAGGGGCATATGTGCACACATCAAGTAGCAGAGTGAGTGTATATGTGTTCCCACCTGAATGGAAGTGTCAAAATGAATTAATATTGCCTGCAGCTACATAATGTTATCTCTAACTTTTCAATGACACTGTTTTCTCACTCATCACTTGTTGTTATTTCTCAGGCTAGTCAATAAATGAAAATAAAAGAACAAGAATTTTAAGCATAAAAATTGCTTGCCTTAAACCAAAGTGAGGAAAAAATAACTACATCTACTAGGTGTTACTCATATAGTTTAACATACAGCTACAAATCACTAAAGGGATKATGGTGATAAAAGAGAAAAACAGTGTAGAATATTAATCCCTGATACATTATGTTTTTATTTTTATCAATATTGGGGCATGGCTGGAAAATAACTCAGCTGTTGTCTAAGAGGAGGTAAGCTAGGAACATCAGCTTAGAAGATCAGRAACCTCTTCCGGGAGAAAGAATGAACTTGCATTTCTGTTTCCTTGAGTAAATCACCTCAGTAATCTTTAGTCAAGACCTGTGAAAGCAATGGTTTAGCCTACCTCATCCCAGAGAAACTTCCTCCCTTCAGGTTAATGTTCCATGCTTATTAGTTTTTGCTTTGCCTTGTAACTGTTAATTATTTCTGATTCCCCAGCCAAGGTTCATGCTTGTTCCAAGGCCTGCTTTTATCAGTTTTTCTGCTGGTAGTAGAACTAAACCAACACTCCTTATTCTTTCATTGGCATATCCCAGAATGGTTCCAGTGACTCCAGTGGTGTTAATGGGCTACAGCTAGCCTGTCACTCCTAAAGACAAATCAGACTCTTACCCTCCAGTTAGAACAGACAGGARAGACAAAATTTAACAAAGGAACAATAAATGGCACAAACTTCTTGGTGAGCTACAGTTCACCTAGGGAATGTGAAAGGCTTTGGATGCCTGGAACAGAGGCAGTGTTGGAGGTTGAGCTGTAAATCTCTCAGCAGCTGTGGGAGAAAGATTATCTTAATTTATTTAGCTTTTTGTTTTGTTTTGTTTTTCTTTGTTTATTTTGTTTTGTTTTGGCTTGAAACTCCCAGCAGCTTCTGAGATTATTTTAGTTCATTTAAATGCAATAAGCACTAACAGCAAATGCCCTTCTGGCTGGCCCATTTTCAGGCTTACCAGTCCAAATGAGGAAATGCCTCTGGCATGAACCAAGAAGCCCCCAGCTGCACTTTCTAAGAGAGGAAAAACAAACTACAATCATACATCCAGTCCACACCTCGCTATACTTCTTTGGTGGTGAAAAGAAATCACAACTTCAAGTGTTACAAACAAAAACTTGTACCTGTGATAAAACTGAAATGAGACTCAAACTAATTTGCATGATCCTATTATTATATATAGTACACAAGCACCTGGAAGGAGTCCARCCAGTATTGGTCTCATATTAAGCACTGTACAAATGTATTAAAAATGTGCCCTTGTCCCAAAGAGTTTGCAGCATAAAAAGAAGCTCAGAGAGGTAAAGTGGCTTGCTTAAAACCATCAGCAGGTGAATGGCAAAGGTGGGAAGAGAGACAGGCACAGTAAACGCCTGGATCACTTCCCAGTGCCTTGCACATTGATCATGCCCTAAAGCAACAACACCACAGTTTTGGAACTGCATCCACTGCATATAGACAGGACCTCAGCTACTCTGGCAATGAATATGCTGCCATTCTCTGTGCAGATCAGGGCCATTTTGATKTAGTTAAAATAGATCCAAAATCTATAATGAAACAAAACAAATTCTTTTGAGCCTCATCAAAGCTAAGTTTTAAYATCCATCCTTACAGTGTGAGATCAAAAGTGCCCCAATCTTCACCCAGAATTTTCAGTGGGTGGACGGAACTCATGTAAGGGAAGTTGCCTATCAAGTCATGCTACAGTGGGACAAAAGGTGATACCAAATCAATATTGAAAAATCTTACCTGTATTGATAACCTGTCCTGATTCTTTCCCTTTCCAGGTCGTGATATGGCAAGCACCACCTTGCCTGGCTACCCACCCCATGTTCCCCCAACTGGACAAGGCAGCTACCCAACCTCAACTCTTGCAGGAATGGTTCCTGGTAAGTCAGCTGTCAACCCTCAGTAATGGTGCAGACATGTTTGAACGGTTACCAGCATTGTAAGAGCTTTCACAGCTGCCTTGGCTATTGCTTTGCTGACATGAAGAGCTATTATTTTCATAAGGAATCCATCAGATGCCYATAACCAATGTAGTTAACAACACTTTTTGTAATGGATCTCTTTCCCCCAGTAACTGATTCACTGCTGCTRTGGGCAGCTAGCTAGCTATAACCCRTGGCAATTAATTGGTAATTAATTAACCCTAGTATTCATTAACTAGTGTAATTATTTTCCAGTGATCCATGCAGATTATTATGTACTGCTCATGGCTCAAGATACTCACCTATACACTAACTTAGGGTAACATCTCACCTTCTGTCTAAAGCCATGACATCAAGTTGAAAATTATCAATGGTAATTCAGTACCTGCAGCATTTGAAGACCTACTGTCTATACAGCCTAAACTAAGAACTCAGCAATGATTAACAGCATTTCAGGAGAAAGAAACAATTCACTTTTAACAACCAGCTACTTAACCACCTCCTGTCTGTAAGATCGTGCCTCCAATCCAAGAAGCCATCAACCTAATCCTACATYCAAAAGCAAACTGGTCCTTTCTACCCAGTGCCTTTGGAGAAATACCTCATCTCAGCATATGGATTATCCCACTCTTTTGGGAGAAGAGAGGACCATTTACTCAAAGGCAATTGAAATATTTATTACCTCAGGCTCTATTACCCACTGTCCTCTGATGACAGTTGTCCCCAGTAGAGAAATGAAGAGGCAGGATTTTCTTTCCTCAGACATGGTTTTTCAGACTGATTTCTGCTTAGTTGTGAGTCGTGAGTTGTTAGTCGTGAGTCGTGATAGTTAAGGGGCAGGTACACAGCCTATTCTGCAGCCTCTGCTTCWGAAGGAATGAATCCAAAACCAAAGCAGCAAAAAGTTGGGGACAGAAAGTTCTTAAATTACTATCACATGATTTGCCAGGGCTTACCAGTGAAAACACTAACTTAACCCTTATCCAGATCTTGGAACAGCCAGCTAAATGAACATAAACTGCAAAAAGGACAGTGAAAATATAACTGATATGAAATATTTTCAGGTCAAAATCGTAACACCTTGAAGTGACAAATCATAGAATGGCTTGAGTTGAAACAGATCTTAAAGGTCACCTAGTTCCAAACCCCCTGTCAAGGGCCAGGATATCTTTCACAGGTTGTACAAAGCCCCATCCAGCCTGACCTTAGAMACTTCCAGAAATGKCATATCCACAACTACTSTGGGCARCCTGTTCCAGTGGCAAATTTTAGGGCATCTCCTACACTAAATTATTCAGGGAAATGGTTTGGCTCCAGAATTAGAGAAGCACTAAGCCAGTATAAATCAATTTACATTGTATATCCCAAGAAAACCCAGAAATATTCCCAAAAAGGAATGGAATTATACAGAAAAAAAGTTAACTTATACCTCAAAGTTAAAAAAAAAACCTATTCCAGTCAAACAGATCTTAACATTAAATCTGACATCAATATTCAGTCAGGGAAAGCTTTTCCAGTGTCCTCCTTGGGCATTCTGCAGTAGTTACTGCATCTTTCAATGGAGCATCGGGTTCTGGCTGTTTCAGTCATACCCCACTGATCAGACCCAGCCAGGAAGCCCTTCTCTTCCTGTCTTCTAATGTGACTGAAGCCAACAAGATGGAGATAAAGAGGCTTCCTGGGAAGAAACTGAAGACTTGGCTTTAATGGGTCATACTGCAGATCTCTGCAGCCACCTCTCTGTGTCAGGGGCCAACAGGGGAAGTATGAGGAAGGGTRTAAGAGTAGAGCAAGCATGAATTGGCACTTTCTTGAAAGATCTCCCAAATTCCACATTGCAGCTAAGAGACTTTCTAAGCCATACTTAGCATCYTTCTATTTAATATTAAACTCTTGATAGGTTTTTCCTCCACAAATGTAAAAAATGTCTCCTGAACCAATATAAGCCTTTAACATGTATAGAAACCCATGGCAAGAAGKTCTGCAGCTTAACTACATATTTTGTGAAAATGATCTCCCTTATTTGTTCTGAACCTGCCACCTGCTAGGCTCACTTCATGCCTCATCATTTCTGTATTAGAAGACTAAACCAATAAGATTTAAATACAGATGCCAAGAAATACTGTAAAGATTCCCTGAGCACAGAATATAGACCTCCTGAGATCTATCCTCTGTGCTGACTTGTAACTTCTGTTAGGGAGTCCAGTTTGAACTATCAAATATAATGTTGCCAATGGTCTGTTACATGCCCTCAGTCCAAGAAAGTTGAGGAGCCMGTGCTTTCATACACTGGAAACAAGAAGCCAGAAATATATCTTATATCTTTCTGAGGAAACATCTTTATGAAACACACTAACATGCAAACAAACCTATTGTTCAGATGTGAGTGATTATGAGAAAGAAGCTCTGTCTTCTCTAAACAAAGGTKAAAAGCTAAACACACAGCTGTTCAGAAACCAGATTTCTAACCCATGCAAAATTCTGATTCCTTGATATTTGTTTTCATATTGCATTGGTATGAAGAGTCAGAATCCTGCAACAGTTCAATTTGCAAACATCAGGATGAAACATTTCAATAACATCAACATGTTCTAGATGTCAAGACATATTAAAATAATGAAAGAACTGAAYGGAAATTAAATGACATGAGAAAGGCAAAATGAGACAAACCAAGAAAGTTGAAACACAATTCTTTGTTTCAATTTGCAATAATTTCAGAACTTTTCTTCCCAAAACTCTATTGAAGCTGACAACTCAAGTAAAACATTTCCATTTCAATAAGACAGCATTTTACATTTATTTCTGAGAAGATTGTTTAACCAGTGCTTATCAAAGCTGCTATGGTTACCCAYGACAACCTTTCACCAGACTTCTACTTGCATAGTCTAGAGAAGAGCTTGTCTCCTGTAGCAGTACATTCATGCAACGTGGCCAGTAAATGCAAATATCTCTGAGGTCTATGCGGATGACRTGACATGATGCATCCTGCATTTGATCTTCCTGTAACTTCAGGTCCCAGGCTGTAAACCTGGATGAAAGCCAGTCGTGATGAACACACACTTGAAAAAGCAGGGGTTAATCACTCTCAGAAAGATGAATCAGGTATTGTGCTACCCTTAACCCACATATCTGAGAGAAGTTTCCTGCAAAGGTAACAGAATACCTTTGATCCCCATCTCCATTCTTCTTTCCCAGAAAGGACACCAAGTTTCTGCAAACTGTTTTAATGAAGTGAGCATCCACTGAAAGAACTGCAGCTTACACAAAGCGTGTGGAGCTTGCAGAGGGCTGGGGACGGCAGCGGCAGGGAGTCGTTAAACAGAATCCAATGTTGATGAGGAAATTACACTTGTTTCATTAGTGATCGGGGAAGGCGATAGCTCAGTTCCTCTTGGTCACAGTTGAGCTCAAAAGCTCATTATCCTGCTGCATGCATGCTTTCACTCCTCGTCAATAAACACTGTTTCCAGTGGCTGCCCTCCCTCCTCCCCAATGCTCCATAGCTGTGGCTCTTTCTCCTGTGCTTAACCCATGCTTTAGGAATACCATAAACAGTTTAGGGTGTCAACTCAGCAGAGGGTGAGAGAAAAATCTTGAAATACCAGAACGATTTCTCTCCATACAGTGATGTTATATGAAGCACTTCAAAAGCAGAAATTCTCATGTAGATAGTTTTTCTCCTTCTCTGGGAGGCAAACTCATTTCAGTATACTCCATAGATAATTCAGTAGAGAAAAATCTGGACTGGACATTGCAACTTGGACATCTTAGCAGGTTTCACCTATTCCTTCCCTGCTAGTTGTCAGGATTTTCCATGCAGGATGTTTCTAGCTATGGAATTATGCTGAGTTATTATCATTTAAACAGTAGTTAGAAAGATCTTTCACACAAAATGAGGTTTTATGCTGAAACAAAAAGCTACTGTGTCTAAAATACCTGTAGATGATGATTGGATTTGATTCATACTCATTTTTGTACTGACTACGATGGTTATCACCCTAAGTACCTGTAAAAAACCTTGCTGGAAATATTCTCCTCAAGTTTAAAGCAGTATGAATTCCTTAACTTGAGCAGACTTCATTTACACCATCTGAGAATCTGTGGTTTTGGCTTTAACACTCCAGTGAGAGCATATTTGCAGAGATTATGCCATAATTATTTGACATTCATTGGTAATTGTATCACAGGAATTCATCCCTTCTTGCATTGCCTTCTTTTCCTGTTCCATGGTACCTCGCAGGAACTGCCTGGTGCTCCTCAAGCACGTTTGTTGTAACAATTCCACCTCTGCCTTTGGGCAGAGCAGAAGCTTATACCCACACTGACCTTCTACTGMCCTTTAAGCACATAAGGACTTTTGGGTGGTGTTAATTGTCCCCAGTCTGTTGTTACTACATTAAATTGAGCTTATGATCAGATCATGCCATGATTTTAATAGAATAAGACATGYTTAAGTTTGGAGAGATTTGTTTATTTTGAGTACAGCACCATAGCCTTTCAGTTACCAAACACCCTCCACAGCCTTCTATGATAAAGGGAGACTCAGCTCCTTCTGCACAATAAAATTGAATGTTTAAGAAGACTCTACACCATTCAGACCTTGGGTCAGAGTCTTTATAGATCACAAAGCTTGGAAGTATTTTGGTTTGGGCCCATTTTACTAATGTAAAAAGGGGAGATGTAGCACAGCTTGTCTTTCAGATTTCAGTACCTAAAGCACTATAGAAAATTATTTTCAAGAGCTAGAATGCAGCAAGTTTTCTCTATAACTCACTAAGCATAAAAGAGAGCTTAATCATGTATGAATCACTTTTCTGACTAATACCATCATCCAGAGTAAGAAAGAAAGTGATTCATGTGTTTGCCATTTTGTTTTATATTTAAGCACAGCCTACTGAGAACATTTCCAAAAATTCATTACATTCTTCTCCACAAATATGCCATCGCCCTCTGTATCCTAACAACAAAACTTAGTAATACATATTGCCATCAACAGCACTGCTAGTTCCAAAGAATTTCTTGTGATCTTGTCCCATCAACCTTCCATGCCTGCTGCCTTAACACTACTGGAGAACCCTAGATGGTTTTCATAAGAAAGCTGATAATTAAACACATAAAAAGCTTGCATATGCAGTCCTGCTACATTTTGAGTACTTGAAAACAGAAGGCAATGAAAAATAAGGAAACAAAAAAAAACCCCACTTTATTAATTTATTTGTATTATCGAATTTAAACTGATTTCTCGATTGTGAAGAAGTCAATCTTGTGATGCTTAATGGTATGGGTAAGCAACTTTGCGCTGAACAAGCACTGCAGTGACTTGAAGGGCAGAGCCCCAGCTGAACAAGGAAACTACTACATACACTAGTTGTCCTGCTGGCAAAGGGATTCAGTGTGAACACTGGTCTCATGGAATAGCAGACAAAAATCTTTATCCCTAACTGTATTTCACACCTTCCTTGGTTTCTTCCAGGGAGCGAGTTCTCAGGGAACCCCTACAGCCACCCTCAGTACACGACCTACAACGAGGCCTGGCGGTTCAGCAACCCTGCATTACTAAGTGAGTACCTCTTTCCCACAGCACACCCCCAGACTCGTGCTCCTTCTGTTTGTCTCTTTGTTTTCTTTGGTTTTTGTTGTTTTTTTTTTTGTTTGTTTCTTTGTTTCTGAAGAGGGTTTTCAAGTATTTGGGTAGGTGAGAGGCCTTGTTCCTCACACTCCAGTCTGTATACCTACGCATGTTTTGTATCAGTTCTTAAACTGATTCCTCTTTCATGAGACAATTCAGAACGCCTGCTCTGGCTTCTCCATGGGCTGCAACCACAGTTTATTACAGATTATACCAAAAGTTAAATTCAACTACTCTTAGGCCACAATCAGCATCCTTTCAAGGCTTGATTAAAAACTCAGATAAGGTTTCACTCTTCTTCCAAGCTAAATCCAGAGTCAGGTCCTGGGAAATCTGTAAATTCCACAGAATTTCTTCCTATTGGACCAGTTGGAACAATGTCCAGAGTGGGAGAGAGACTGCATCACAAGATTTGCGATAGCCAGTGGAGTTCTCTTGTAAGGATAAGTATCCATCTTCAGTGACTAACATGCTCAGGAATAGGTTTTTTTTCAGAAGGGGAAAAAACTCCTACAAGACTTCAGCTTCTAATACAGCATTCTTTGCAAGGGAATAGGAAGAGATTTATTATATGTAAAATAAATCAGTTGTGATTATTACCTATGTATTTACTGAGATTTAACAACTGGATAATATATGCACATTTTATTCCAGTGYTGTTAAACTTCAGTAAATGTGATCTTAATAATCAATCACTATTTAACACACATTCAATAACCATCTAAAGAGCCTTCATGCCAAATGTGACCCAAATCCCAAGCAGTAAAACATTGCAATTGTGTTTAATTTCTCCCCTCCTGGTTTTAAAAGTCACCCGTTATACTTTGTCAGGTACATTTAGAACATCTGTCCCTGACACTTTCCTTGTGGCTACAGATCAGGTGTGGCATATTTGTGCTGCAGTGTCTGTTTTGCTTCAGCCCCAGGTATTAGCCAAGCCCCATGAAGCCATTCCCCCCCAGGAGGGTCAAGGAGAGAATTGGAAGGATAAAAACGAGAAAACTTTGGGTTGAGAAAAAGATAGTTGAATAGGGAAAGCAAATGCCACGCACACAAGCAAAGCAAAAGAAGGAATCAATTCAGTGCTTCCCATGGCCAAGCAGGTGCTCAGCCATCTCCAGGACAGCAGGGCCCCATCATGCATTTTGGTTACTTTGGAAGACAAACACCATCACTCCAAACATCTCTCCTTCCTCCTTCTTCCCCCCCCCCCCATACTGACCATGATGTTAAATGGTCCAGAATATCCCTTTTGTCAGCTGAGTCAGCTGTCCCAGCTGTCCCCCTCCCAACATCCCATGCACCCCCAGACTCCTCACCAGCATGACAGTATGGAAAGCAGAAAAGGCCTGGGCTCTGTGTAAACCCTTCTCAGCAATAACAAAAACATCTCTATATTATCAACCCTCAGCACAAATCTGAAACACAGCCCCATACCAGCCACTGTGAAGAAAATTAATTCTACCGCAGCCAAAACCAGCACAAATGTTCATGGGCTTACTGACTGTCAGAAGAAGCAAAAGTATYTCCTTCCCATAGAGGGGTGTCATATCCCTGGGCTCCAGTAGCATCTATCCACTACAGTGTGGCCCTCAGTTGGCTTCCACTGATTGCCTTTCCCTAATGCCATTGAGAGCTCAGTCCCCAAGTTCATTCCTTTGGTTCTTTTGCTTTTCTTTTTTCCTACCTTTAAGTTTCTTTTCGGTTCTCCTTTATTTCTTTTMTTAGTTTGATTGTTTCTGTTTTTTGTTTTGKTTTGGTTTTTTTTGTTTACTGTTTGTCCTTTCAACCAGTCCATTCTTCTCCTGTGTTAACTTTCAGGTTCCCCTTATTATTATAGTGCCACATCCCGGGGCTCCGCACCTCCCACTGCTGCCGCTGCCTATGACCGCCACTAGTTACCATGGAAACCACATGAAACTGCAGGGCGACAGCTTAGGCCTCCACATTGTACCTGTCTGATCACCTCCCTCCATCCCTGGCAAGGGTGAAGAGACCTTCTCCGTTCCTCCCCACAGTCCAGTTTCCTTCCTCTTCGCCACGAAGGCGCCGGACCAAGCGCTCACCACATGAGACTGAGACCCCCTTGTTCCCCCTGCCCTCCGCCCCGACCGCTCCCCCCAAGCCAGGAACAGCCTGCGGCCAAGTGGCTTCCCCTGCGGGAGCTCTCCAACACCCCTGGTAAAGCTCAGTCATTCAAAGTCCCCTCGGCTTCCAGGACTCCAGGGGGACTGGGAAGCAATGCAGCTGGCAACCATTGCCTTACAGGACCCCTTTCTGGGAGCGGTAAGGGCCAGGGAAACAGGGGAGAATGCCGCTCATGAAACACTGTTCCCCAAAGATATCCTCTTCTGTGGTGGACTCTTGAGTGTGTGTGACCTGCGATGCTCACCCTGTTTCCCAGGACAGAGGGAACAGCCTGGATAGAGCAGAGATGGCAGCACAGAGACCTGGCCCATCTGGCAATGAAGAAAGGACCAAGTAATGTTCTGCACCCCATGAGGGGTTCTCTGTGCACCTCATCCCCAGTTTCCAACATGGATTCCCCCAGAGGGGGCTGCACCTCACAGGTGGTGACTTTGCAGGCCAGAGTTGGGAGGAACCTCACACATATACCCACAATTTCTGTGACACACAATCAGCTCAGACAGGAGGATGGAGCAACATTTACAAACAAACCGACAAAATGAAGAAATATATAAATAGATATATAAATATAACTGTGTTTTTATGCTTTGTCATGAAGGTCTGTAAAAAGGAACAAAAAAAAATCCCCAATTTTCTAAAAAACCCAAGCAAACAAAACCAACAAAAAAACCAAAATAATTAAAAAACCCTACAAAAAATAAAACTCCAAGTCCCATCCCTCCCCACCACCTGAATGGCAGACGAGTTCCTCTGACATTTGATGCTCCTCTTTCACTCTAGGGTTTTGTTTCCTTTCTGTTTTGCACTACAATGGGATGATGGTATTAGAGAGGATTGTATGCCAGCTCCACCCGGTCGCCTCCTCCTCCCCATTTCCCAAATCCTGTCTCTGGGGAGCAGTGTGGACAAGTCACATCTGACAAAGTTACCAAATACATCAATCGACAAAAAAAGCACTCTGAGGCAACAAACGTTTTCCATGTCACTGGTTGGCAAACAAGGAAAACAAGCCCAGCTGCGCTCTCACTGTGCTGTGTGGTGGAAAGTGTGGGGCTTCATGTGGGCCCATCTGATTGCCCTCTGGACAGCTGAGACTGAGATGGACAAATTCAGGATTGGCTGGGATAATTGCTTGGTTCCCTAGTCCTTAGCCTTCACTCCTTTTACCTTAAACTCTGTACCTGTGATGACTTCAGTTCACCCACATCGCAACTTTTGCAATTTTAGATATGCCCAACACCCATTCTCCAGATTTCCACGGCCGGTGACAGCAACCTCATTATGTGTGCCCAACACCTAATTGCCTAACCATTACTGCCCTGCTATGTGGGCCTCCCTTTGATTCCCCATCCATCTGCTCATACACCTACTAATTTATAGGCCCCCATTCAAATCCATATGCCTGCATCCTACCAGCCAGACCCAACATACAGCCCCATCTTTTCATCTTCAATCCTGTACTGTGCACCCTAATATTTAACCCTTATCCCAAAGGCTCACCTGATGATTCTCTAGGGATTCTCTGCTCTTTTTGGTTCCCAAGTGATGGACAAACACTGTTCTGCAAAAGGCTAACTGTCAATAGAAATGCTTATTACTCCTGTATTGTCAGCAAACTCATAAACTGTTCCTTGCACTGACACTTCCTAAAAATTACTCAAAGAAAACATGAAGGCAGCTATAGCCTGTCCCCAGGGCATCAAGTCTGCCAAAGTAGATCTTTGTTGTTTTAGAGAGGTTTCAGATAAAACTCATGGGCTATTGTCCATGTACAAAGACAGGATTGAGAATAAAACCCCCGAAGGGCATAAAAGTGAACAGTGGAGCAATATGTACAGCCAACATCATGTATAAAATCCAAAGTTCCAAGCCTCTGAGGAGATGTGGTAGTGGACTCAGTATTCTGTCTCCAAGTTGAACTTGTATGTATGAAATCCACCATCAGTAAACAGCTGTGTTACCCCAAAGGCCCCTTTCACTTAACTCTTTCAGCCTTTGCATGGCTTTAACTGATTATAGGTCTGTGTCTTCTTTAATGGGGTTCCCGAATGATGAGGGTATTTGGGGGACATTTACATGGAAGATATAGAGCTAAAATCTGTTCCTGTACAGAATAAAATCAAAGAGGTTACTCCTGATCTACTAAAAGTGTTGTTCTGCGCATCTTACCTCTAAGTAACCTGCTGCAAATAGCAGTTGTTACACTGTCACCAAGACCAGAACTTGGCCTGTTGTCTCATCTTACTCTATGAGAGAAGAAAATCCTGTGCAATTTCTAAAAATATGCTTTCACCACTCCTTCTGTTTTTCTTCACAGCCACCAGATAGATGCTGAACCCTGTTAGTATGGTCTCWCTTTCAGTCTCAGTAAAACCTCTGCTCCACTTAATGCACCACCCATATTCACTCAGAGGTGGTCATGGCAGAGGCAATAAATCCCAGGACCAGCAAAGAGAACCTCCTGAGTAGACTAGAGAAAAGGAGACTGTCACACCTCACGCTTGGCCACCTGCAGCCCAGGGGCCAGCTCAAGACAAGCCAGCAGCACAGAAAAGCTTATTTTTATAATGGTGTTTCACTAAACTTGAGACATGAGCTAGGGTCTGAAAGCAGGATTTAGTTGGCTCACTCATGGCTGGCTTGATTTGACCCTYGGAGGGCCAAATCTATTGTTGGTTTAACTCCACTGGTAAGAGGATTTCCACCAGGCATTGAATTGGTCTGGAAAGTTCATAAGTACAGCATGCCGTTTGACCAGGAAAATTAAAARGAAAGCAGAATTATGCAGAGGACTGGGCAGTCTAATCCTCTTCCACCACCATCTGTAGACCCTCATGCGAATGTACTGAATTACATTTGCCAAAGAGTTTCTTGTGTTGGTTGTTTTGATTTACAGTCGGTGGATGCATTGTAAAGCAGTATTATAGCCCAAGTCTAGTAGCTGACACGGGGATTTATGTGGTGATATTATGCAGAAGAAAACCATCAATATTCATCTAGATTCCATTAGACTGGACTATGCAGGAAACGCAAAAATTCTACCAATTATTTAATATTATGTTATTTGCAAAAAACAATTGCTGCTTTGTAGGAAGATAATGTGTGTAATGTGAAGGCAATTCCTCTTGTATATAAGTTCATCTCCATCTTCATCATGATAGTTATTAAAACAGCCTCGTCTCATCCTGTAGATAAGGAACGCGCTGTGTGTACTGTGCAAGTCTTGTTGTGCTCACTGAAAACAAAACAATGTGTTCAATAAAGCACAGCACAAATCCAGAACCTGAGGGAACAGCCAAACCTTCAAAGAATCCTTTCCCCAACAGGCCAACAGTTTCCTTGTTATATTTGGGGGGGTTTTATTATTTTTCTTTAAAAAATGTTACAGGAAAAAATGAAAAAGGATTGGAGGAAGAAATCATTATGCAAAATCCAGTGAAGTCTATAACTCAAACCTCTCCTCCACTCTGCTGTCTCTTACCTTTCTCACATTTCTTTCTCACACCCTCTTCCCATTCAATTTCTATCCCTCTCTTTTATTATTTGTCATTCCCAATGCACTTTTCTATCCAGGGAGGTAAGAGCATTACTGATATGATAGCAGCTATCTGGAACCTCAAACTCCCTAGTTCTCCTTGTGGCTCTAGAAAACCTTTGTCAAGTACAATTTCCCCACACACCTCAATTCCAACACTCAGTAAAATGGGAATAACAACAGCTTCTAGTTCACAGGGGGTTTACGCAGTTGAATTAATTAGCACCGGCTCAGTGCTTTGAGATTCTGGATAGAAAATTCTATCAAAACGTTAAGCATTATTGTGAATAATAATTAATGTTTCCATTACATTTCTCTCCTTTTCCTCACAAATCATTCTTCATTTCTTCATTCTTCTTCCTCAGCTCTTCCTTCACTTCTTTCTTCTCAGGTCATTCTTAGTTCTGTTGCTACATTTGCTTTATCTAATGGACCAAGCAGAAATGTTCTGAGACCGGGTCTCCTTCGGTCTCCACTTCATCATGGGGGAAGAATCTCGCGAATTCTCAAATGCCATGCTTGRCTGAAATAAACAGGGACCATGGCATTCCAAACTGGGCAGCACCTTTGAGTCCTGCTCTCTGAAGATCTCCCATCCTTTTGGCCCAATGGGATGTGGGGAGGACTGCATGAGGTGGAGGCATTAAAGCTGACACTTGTGGTCTGTAACTGTTGGGGAGAGTTGGTGGCAATGAGCCSTGCTGTGGAAACGGAGAAGTTTGCATGCTTTCTAACCCATCAGTAGCGATGAATCAAACTCAGAGTAAGACTTCGGAATTAATTACAACATGAATGTGAGGATTTTAAACAAGAAAAGGAAAACAAAAAGCCCTGCACCTCTTTCTTCTCTTGAGTATAAAATTATATATGCTTATTAACATTTTTCATAAAGGAATTTTTGTTTTGCTGAACTGTTGGAAAAACGCCATGCTTTTGTCCCTAAGGAAAAGCACCCCTCTGGGAAAAGAAATAAAAATCACAGCTGAGCTGCCCCCTTTGGCACCGACAGAGTGAGGGCTTCTGCGGGACCCACAAATACCACAGTGTGCTCCTTTGGCTGAGCCCGGGATGGTGGCAGACTTGCAAAGCAGGAAGGAGGGACTAAACTGACAATTACAGAACTGATAACAAATGTAACCATAGAGCAGCTCTGCTGATGATCTCCAGGCTAAGCTAGACATGAGACCGGGGAGGGAGGGGGCYAGTGCCAGGTGCAGGGTCACACCCATTCTAGGTTTCTGCAGCCCCTCTTGGCTTTTCCTCATCACTTCAGTTCTGTTTGACTCTTTTCTTTTCTCTTTTGTGCACATGAGAAATAAAAGCAAATTTTTTTTTGTATGTCATTTTTGTGGCTTCTGGCTTGTTTCTGTTTCCCTCTCCTTCTCTCTCTTCCCCTCCCTCCTCCCCCAACATTTCAACCTCCAATAGATTCCCCTTGAGGTGTCTGGGATGTTCCATTTGTTGCACCTGGCACCCTTTGGGCTCCACGTAAACAACACCACGATTGTTAACAACCACCACGCTGTGTGATGGAAGACACTGCACATGCTTGCAACACCCTACAGTACAATCCAGCCTCTGAGCCCTCACCAGCCACCACATGCTCCATGCCAGCAGGGTTCCTTCTTCTATTGATCTCACTCAATTGATTCCCAATGATCCATAACGCATCAAGTATCCCCAGGTAGTTCAGAAAATCAAAATACTATTCGGTAGCCACAACATCAGAAAGATGTGGGGTAAAGCCCAGAGTCTCCTTCCCCTTTATGCTTGTTTCCCCATGGCCCCAACTGGGAGATTGTCTCAGTCAATTGGGGAGAAAACCCAATGTAAAGTCATTAATAATACACCTAACAAACAGCTGGGCATTATATTCTGGTATGCTGCAAACATACCAAATACTGAGGTATTCACTCAGTTTCTCCTCAGTTAAGCATTAGTTCTCCAGGAAGTCATATGCAGTTTAAGATCATATAGGTGGACTAAATGTAGCAAGAGTCAAGCTAGACCAAATCAATTTTGCTTCCAYAATTTTTAGTCATTATAAAATATTTTCACAGCAGCTCATGAAAGCCAGTGGGCCCCATTTTCTGCCGATGCATGGGTATCTTAAGGAAAGCCTGTGCATAAGTGCTGTTGTGAAATCAAATATTTCTGCTCATCAGAGAGTTAATGCATTTCCTTTTGTTTAATTTTGYATTCTTCTCTTGCAGTATTAATAGCATAGGCTGAAGATCCCCCAACAGGACATTTTCCATAAGTGAAAGTCAATTTGTTTAAATCCAAACAGACTGTAAAAGCAATTCAATTTTCACAACACTGCTGCAAAACTGCCTGGCAACTCTCCTGAACTTGGAGCCCTTGGGTTCCCAGGTTTGCTGCCTGCATGATAGACAGGCTTGGGATGTGATGCAGATAGGCCTGCACTCAAATTTGAAATAAAACTGGATTCCCAAATTCTGACATTTTTTATGCATCAGAATTCTCTTTCTCTACTAAAGCTTAGATGATAACAATCAAACAGCAAACTGATAGATAAACCCCAGATGTTAAATTGACTGRAATCAAAGGAAATTATTAATGTACATTCACTGTCAGAGGTGAAAGGCTAAGAATCACCAGATAGATGYGTTAGACAAAAGCAAAATGGATTTTCAAAATTCATCCTGTTAAAATAATCTTACAAGAATTATTTAGAAACTAGCATGATTATCTTATTTATATCACAAAATACAGCCCAGAKATCTTCCCCTTGACATTCCTGTGTAAATCTCCATAATTGACAGCAGAACTACAGCAAAACTTTTGCAACTTTCAATAACTTATATATCTTGCACAAATAAATACTTGCATGAAAGAGCCATTTCCACCATTCAAACATAGTTTTATGTTCCTTTCATAATCTGCATAATTAATAGGAGTTATCCATGTGAAAGTGTCATATGGTAAAACTAAAAAGAGCACCATAGTCTGTCTCCTAATGAGGAAAATGATATTGTAAGGGTTTATGCAACACTAAGTAAAGAAATGCTCTTTATGATTACTCTAACAAGAAAAATAAAGAAAATTTTGAACTTTCTGAGATGATGACAAMCTTCTTTAAAAATTAATACACTCTTTAATGAGTGTAGGCAAGAAAAGATAATACACATCTGAAGATATTCATTTAGGTAGCAGATGAGTTTACTGGACACACAACCATTCCTGAAAAACTTTAAGGACCTGGRGAGTGGCAAAAATGGAAGAACAGCAAACATAGTATCAGTGTTTCAAAAGAAAAAATTATACTGAAATGTATAATCTAGTAAATCTGTACAATGGTGTCTGTATCCAAAGGAAAATGCWTTAAAATATTAAGGAAAAAATCAGCTCACTAAAAAAGCAGCAGTTAATTCAGACATGCCTAGCAAACTGTATATAAATTCTTCTCTGCTTTAGAAAGAAGCTGGGAATATCCTCAGGACAGTTAACTCACATGATTTAGGAGCTGACCACAGTGAAGTAAAGATGGTTTGTATTGTCAAGACCTCATACTTAAAAATCATGAGCCAATGACACACAAAAATTACAAGATTAATTAGAAATAATGTAATTTGTATAAAACACAGATGTCATTTTGTATATATGTATATTCATATACATATATATAAAATAAATACAAAAGAACTTTCATTTGACTTCTGGTTTCAGYGTTCTCAAGACATCGATAGCTGTTTTATGAATAGTGCCTCTTCCTTTGTAAGTGAGAAATTTACTTCCAGTGAAAAGGAAGCATCTCACTGCATTGCAGGGACCCTGTGGCTTAGTGCTTTTGGAAGCWGCTCAAATGTCACAAGACCTGGAAATAACCCAGTAACTCCTGGCAAGGCTGACAGAGCTGGTCTGATACCAAAGCTTATCAAAGACTTGGTTTTTTTCCTGTATTCTGCTGTATGACATTTTGGTGGAAGATGCCATCCAATGAACCTTTGATAATTTCAGAATTAAAATTCTACCTGCAAATTCATTCCACAGTGGCATCTTGGAAAGAAATGCTCTCCACTGGTCCTTATCCCTGTAGTAGGAGAACCCCYCTCATCAACTTTGACAGCCTCTTTCAATCCCTGTCTCCTGCCACGCCCTTCCTTCAGATCCCTTTCTGTGCCTTGCCAGTTCTGCCCCAGGCATGYTGACCCCTGGTATTGCCTCCCATGTGGAAAATATGGTTTGTCTGTAAATTCCCTTCCTCCTTCTCTGCTTTCTACCCTTCCCATGTATAAACCCCCACATTTCTTAGATGCACTGGGGAGAGCATCCAGCACCCCACATTCCATGCTCRTTCCATGCTGGCTTCTTCACATTACTTCCTTTCCCACATACATTCAAAGGACCTTCTCTATCCTAACTGTTTTCGTTGTTCTCCACAGTCCCTTTTACTATTCTGACAGGAACATCAGGTTTCAGACAGGAGGCAACATTCATCTTTACAACAGGTTCCTCACCTTCTGCTGCCAGAGCTTGTAAGCAAATGCTGACAGTCTGAAACAGCAACTGCCTGTGGCTTCTGTCCATTGGGAGAAAAGCTGTAAGGGACTATTTTGAGGGGATTTGTTCAGTGGATTTTTTTTTCAAACTGAAAGAAGGTAGATTTAGATTAGATATAAGGAAGTAATGCTTGACTTGTGGGTGGTGATGCATTAGAACAGGTGGCCCATAGAATTTATGGATGCCCCATCCCTGGAAGTGTTCAAGGCTAGCTTGGATGGGACTGTCAGCAACCTGACCTAGAGGGCGGCATCCTGACCCATGGCAGGGGAGTTGGAACTCGATGATCTTTAAGGTTCCTTCCAACCCAAAACCTTCTATGATTCTATAATKACTTTTAACTTGAGACTAATTTCAAACACTTGATCACTTATAAAAGGAATGTTAAAACTTATAAAAGGAAAACAAACAAAACCTACACAGAAAACCCAAGGGGACTCAACAGCATGAAACTTCACACACATAGAGAACCTCTCCATACAGAAGAAAGGAGCTTTGTTTTTCCATGTCAGCATACATGAGAATCCTGTTTAAACCACAGTGCTGCATTTGGAACCTCCTTAATACAGCAGCAATGGTTMGTTACAGTGCCTGGCTAATCATGCATCTTCCACATACTTTAGAGACATATATATGGAAGTCAAATCATCATTACCCAGAAAATCAATGCAAAGCCCTTTATTTTCATGCTGCTTTCTCTAAGGTCAAGACCAGTAGTTTTYAGCTCATGATTTTAAAACCACTAGTTTATTTTTAAAGAAAATGCTTTCAATGTAACTGGGTAAGGTGAGCTTATGTACATACATGCACTGTACTGGCAGCTATTCTTCTACTGCGTTTTTAGTTCTGTTTGCTAATTGAAAAAGATTGAAAATCACTTCTCTAGATATGCCTCAAACATATCAGAACATGACATAAAATCCAGGAATCCAAATTTTATCCGAGCAATATCTAGCTAACAGTTTGCTGTCTAACCCATCAGGAAAGTTTATATATCCTATCCACCTGTCAAAACTGAGTAGAAAGGGGATAATAGCTTGCTAATGCTACCAGCTGAGCCAGCCTTTAGTCTCAAGTAGGTATGGTCACACTCAGGAAGTTCCAGACAGACTCTGCACAGAATCATTCTCCTTAAAATGTCATTAATTGCCTGTTTGAACTTGAAAAGTCCCAGAGAAAAAAAGAACAGTAAAACAATTGAGCCATGGCTGCAAAGCTGGGTACCCAAAATTCAGTAAGTGCCAGAATATGGGAAGACTGGACAGAACTCCGCAGGCAATGTGCCAGAAGGAACAGGAGAGAAATTAAATGAACTTAYCATACTTTTTGTTCTCTGACTTTGTAGAATCTATTAGTAACAGGGTAAGATTAGCACAAGAGGTTTGCACCATCATGAACAGAAACTCCTTGTACACTCCCTACCATCCACCTTTGTCCAGYGATCCATTAACATCAAGCAAGTATAATATTCTAGTAGGTTAAATTTGCTAATAAACCAGGATGTGAGCATGTTATAGCTACTTAGTATTCAGTTTGCTTTTTTATAAATTATTTGGTAGAGAATCAGGCCCTCCTCTCCCTCTCTAGCTGACTCTCATCTGATTCTAATTCAATTTCTCTGCCTATTGTTTATTTCACCGCTCCCCTGTGAAGTGTCAAATGCTGATGTTCCGTCAGCCTAGAACTGTCGTTTATATTTGTCATTCAGTCCTTGTTAAAAAATAAAACAGGACTGCGCCTGCCTTGGAGCGCTCTGCCTGGGAATTCCCTGTGGTAAAATTAGTCCATTTAGATGGAAAGTTTTGTGTCACTCCCCTGTCTAAATTGGCAGATCTGGCTCTTTTGCAAAAACCAATAAACTGTGAACCTTGATGCATCTGTCAATCAAACTCATCTTTCGTGAGCAAAGCCAGATGACAACAAAAGCTGGGCAGGCTCCTCTGATTGGTTCTTCTCATTTAGGCATATCAGGAGGCACCTGTCACTCCTCTGGTTCAGCATCATGCTCAGAGGGACTCCATTCCCAGAGAGATGAAGCCTTATTGGGGGCTGGGTTGGAGCTGGGATGGGAAAGGAGAAAGGGGGAGTTTACCCTTATCACTTTCAGTRCAATCTGCAGCTTGGCTCTTTCCTCACAGCTCTGGTGGGAGGCAAGGAACTGGCGTTACCTTTTGTTCTGGAAATGCTTTTTTCACATCTTAAGAAAGCTCTTTGATTTCTTAAACTGCAGGTTTTCTGGTGGCTAAAAGGATATAGCAGGAGCAGTAAATGCAACATGCTGTATCCCCAGGGCTCTAGGAACTGAGCCACAATATCACAGAGGAGAGACAGGACATATTCCAAACCCCTTTCCAAAGCTGCTGTGCACACTGTGTCTCTCTGGTCATCCACTGGGGAGAAGCAGAGAAGGTATTTCTACCTGTCTTCTAGGAAAGAAGGGGGCTGCAAGCTGTTTGAATGTCAAAGGAAGCATTTTATATAAAGGCATAAAAGAGGGAATAAAATGGCATCAAAGATCAATGGCTCCCACAATGGGACTTGAAGAGGGGCTGACACTTGGGAGCTGATGATCCTCTGGGAACAATCCCCAGAGAGAGSAGAACTTATGGGACATCTCAACTCTGCTGTCTGCCCAAAAAAAAAAAAAAAAGGGGCAAAATTTTTATTAATGTTCTCCTTTGCTTTCTAAAAAACTGACTTAAACTTACTTCTTGAAGAACTCTCATTTGCATATTTGCTATAGGTTGCCATTGAACCATTCAAGAAACCTTTTATTCCATAAAGCTGTTGCTTAGTGGTGGACTTACACTGCCTCTTTGGCACCTCATCACAAACCTCATTTCAGGTACCTGTATTTTCCCTTTCTACTTTGTTTTGCTCAGAACAGCTCTGCTATTGTATGTCACTTACACTGCAGGTATCACTGTAATTATCTTGGCAGTGCAGTAGCCAAACAGTTCTCTCAAAATCAGAATACAGTACATGACTATTTCCAATAGTTGCCTTACAAGTCTCATCAAAGTTTTGTGCTTTTCCTCCAAGAATACATGATGTAAGATTGAAATCTCAGCCTCCCTAAAACAGTTGTGAGTTCTACCATCCAATGTCAATTACAGGCTCAAAAATACAAGATGAAGAGCTTAAAAACAAACTGCAAAAAAAGCTGTTTATGACATTAATGCTCATGTCATTATTCACGCTGAATGTTTTGGACTTGCTAAATTGGGCATATAAAGTACAGATTTTCATGTGAGATGAATCTGATAAAACATTGACCAGMTGATACTAGTTATCTTTTAAATATACATTTACTGGGCTACACGTATAAAATCAAAATACAATCTGTACATCAGTGTTTGGGGTCTTGAAAGGACTGCTAAAGAACTGCTTTTAGCAGGMAGGTTACAGGGTACTGAGTGAGTACACAAAGCAGCATAGCCAAAGGCTGCAGTCTTGGAAAGAAACACTACAAACTGTAACTACAAACCATATTACTATCACCTACAGATACTGAGGTGATGACTGTGCATTATATACTGTGCGCAGCAAGACATCATTCCTGTCCTGACCAGCCTACTTATCATCAGACAACACTGAAGGGGAAAGAGACTCATTCAGCGCTGCTGCCCTGATCAYTGACAGAATAGGAACAACACATGAATCTCACCAGCTGTGCCAGCACACGGAATCCTCCTGCCCTTTATGTGGGTCTGGATAAAAGCAAAGGGAGTTATCATCAATTAGCTGGTCTATTCTTTAAATTTTTCTTTTTAACAGATCCTTGAGAAAGTAAACGAAAGAAAAGATAATCTGTCTTCAACACAATTTTTTTACCTGCTGCATCATTTTTCTGGCAGGGGAATACATACAKGTAATGCAAAGAATGTTTAAACAAATGAATTGGAAAACACTGTGACAAAACAAAATAGGAAAGAAACTTAAGAATGTGGCATAGTGGAAATAAAGTGCTAACAGATAGGTCGCAGAGGCACAACAATAGACCAAAGAATGGCTATAAAGCCGTTAATTAATTTCGATGTTTTGGAAGACACTTGACCAAGATCCCCAAAAGCAGCTCTTTAAAAGCTGAGCCTGAGCACTGACATCATCTGTTCCCTCAGAAGAGAGGGAGGCACCAGAACATTTCAGACCCATGGTGAAGAGTCTKCAGGCACTGGAAGATGTTTCCATGGTCCTATCACAGGGCTGGGCCTCATCATTTTTGTGTTCCATTCTAAAGTGACTGGAAGGCTTTTTGAAGTTCTTTAAGTGAGTCRCTTTGGCAAGGGCACTAGGGTTTTTTGGTCCCCTCTGAACTACAAAAGTTTTAATTCAGGAAAACCAAAGCTTTGATGTATCTCTTCCCGTGCACAACCACTCAGAACACAGACAAGTTGAGCCTCTATTATTTGGTTGATTATGCATAGAATGTGTGATTTTTGTAGAATATATACACATATACCTCTGTGTGGTAACAGTGAGCATCAGAGCCCACGTTATGGCCAACCAAAAGCCTCAGAAGGCAGCTGGAAGCTTAGACTAGTGAGTTTGGTTTACACTCCAGAACAGTTCTTAATTCTCCAAAACACTCAGTATGAAATACCCCATACTGCTAACAGAGAAGATACATACTGACAACAACCATACAACTGCAAGAACTCCCTTACGCTCCTTCTCCGCAGATCTAAGTGCTGTGATTGCAGGTCATCTTACTGTGTCCCATTCACCCTATTTCAAAGTGACAAAAGCATGGCAAATCTGTAAGCCACTAATCATCTGGTTTGCTTAGAAAAGAAAGAAAACAATTTTCCTGACAGTTTCTCCTTAGGTACTCAAAACTATGGGCAGTCTGTCTAATATGGCCTGCTCCTTAACTGGTCAAACTTGGAAAAAAAAAAGGCAGGATTCTAGTTTTGGTTGGCAGGGCCAAAATAATAACAGATATTTTTTATGCAATCTATCCACACTGTATTACACTTTCCCCCTAAAATAAGCTTTTGTCAGCCTCTTATTCAAATTCTGAACAAGTCACCTAAGATACAGCCCAGACTGAAGAAGCCAAAGAGAGAAGAAAATGGTCATTAGAAGGAGGGGTGGAAACAGTTTAAAACAAAAGCACTGGCCATACCTTGTCCATGGAGGAACCCATGTCTCTTGAATAAACACAGTGCAAAAGAATTCCTTCACACCACTCTCTGAGCTGCCAGAGTAGGAGACTGCTACTCACAGAAGTTTCTGCTGTGAATTCAGGCATGACTCCAGTGTTTGAAAATACATGATATTGATAGCAATCAACTTGTATATACAGTCAATTATGGTTCTCAGCCTGAGCAATGAGATTTTACCTTTTTGTCCTTTCTGTATCYTTTCTCCATCCTACAGGATGTTCATTGTGGTTAACTCCCTCAGACTCACTGGAGATTTCCCATCAAGCACAGTTAATGCTGCAATATTGGTATGACAAGTTACCTGTGCTGTGCTAAAGACAGAGACTGACTCTACAAATGTCAGTAAGAATCTGTCAGTTCTGCTCCTGCCTGAGTATCCACTCRGCCATGAGGTTAGTCTCCTGAATTTCTTTTTACTAGCCATACACAGAGTTGCTTTAAAGAAAAATGGCTATGCAGATCACTGCCATCTCCTGCTTGAATCACAAGCASACCAGAACTCACTCAGGGATCTTTTCTCTTCAAGCAACCACAATGATTCTTCTTTACAAGTCACACGACTATAAACCTCTTGTTTCTGATTAGACCATCTACAACTTTTGGTAAACCTCCATTCCAGATTAGTCACTACATAAATGAGGCATGGCATTATTCTTACTTCCTCCACCAAGTATACAAGAATCTTTATATAGYTCTTCGGAGTTTCAGAAATCTTAGCTATACCATTCACTCAAAAGATCCTTCAAAAACCTCCACRTGGTTTGTTGCTGTGCTGCTCAGGGTATTCTTTGACCTCTACATCCCCCGAGTCGGAAAGACTCTTAATTGGAATTCATCAAAATGCTTCCTGAACACTCCCCAGAAGATAAGCCACAGGCTTCCTTAGCAGAACCAGACTCTGCAGGTGACAAGAACACAAGAAAAAGATGACAATTGATTAAATTACAGAACAGCAAATTCAAAGCTAATTAAAACTTTTACCCAACAGTTTGTATTTTGACCAACTGAATTTGTAAGCACAGGAAGTTACTAMGATTCCAGAAAAGATGGGGCAGTTTTACAAACAGAAAAATCCAGGGTTATGAGCACTCAACAAGCATTCTGCAGATTATCTAAGCTCACAGCAAACTGCGGGAGATTGCTGTGCCCATTGCACAGTTCTGCCTTCTGGTAAAGAATCTGTTGAGACGACTGCTGGAGATGGTTGACCAGGCAAAATGTGAGCCTGGCCCAGTCTTACAAATCCTACASTCCTAAATCCACAGATTTAGCATTGAAAGTGAGGAAACAGCCTGCAACTTTGGCTTTTATTTCTAATCATGAGGCCTGCTGCAGGAACTGCATATTGAATAATTTTAAGTAATTTGTCTTGCTGCTTTAGCTACACATTATATCTTGTTTAATTTGAAATGAAACCCTCTTGGAGCTTGTTTTGGTTCATTTTGCCTCCATTATTTTATGCAGAGTTCYGTTTTGAATCACTGCCTCCTCAACCACAGGAGTTTTTTTCATTTCACAATGCAAAAATATTTGTATTGTTCCAGGTTTTACTCTCTCTATTCTATTTTTAGGGGTAATTTTTTTATAAAAATGTTCATGTTTCTGTCTCAAAGATTCAGTGTTATAAGAGAAAATATGCCTGTTTACTCTTTTAATGTGTTCTTAGTCAGGTTCACCTCACTGGCTCAGGCCAGCCTGATCACAACCATTTTTCTCAGAAGCTTGATTTGCCTTCTGTATGCACCACTGTCAATCAGCCCTCCGAAGCCAAGAGTTACATTCATGTAAACAGTGTGCAAGTGAAACTGGAATCAGGCATTGACTTTCAAGATAGCTGTTTTCAAGTTCATTGCCACAGCTACCCCAGAGGAGACTCCTACTGCACTGTGATCATCTTGTCTGGCCTCTGGTATGAGATACCCATAGGGCTGCCTTGAATTAATTCCTGCTGTGGGTCCAATAGCTGGAGCTGAAGTAGGGGAATCTATTCCTGAGGAACATTTGCTACCAAGTATAAATGTTCAAGTGCTGGAAAATACAGTGAACCCTAACTGTAATATTTTGACAGCTGATTGCCTGCACTGTTGGAAATATGTTGGAGTTATTCCTGGTTGAACTTACCTGGTATGAACTAACAGGTGCTGGAGCTTCTCGGATACTGAACTGTGATCAAATTATGTCACAGAGTTATTTACTACCAAACTATATGTCCTTCATTTTTGTTCATATTTATAAACTGTAATACTACTAATCTTACTTTCAATGAGGAAAAGAAAATCCCTTTATAAATAACCTGAATTTGGGCTTTATATCTGTGTGTGAAGTTGTTCTAAATAAAAGACACAATTCCTATGTTTTTTMCTGTATACTTTCTCTTAAGTGCAGTAACTTTAACTGGCTTTCTAACTGGCAGAATATTTGGGAGAAGACTTGTGAGCCCTACAGAAGGGCTGTCTCAAGTCCTTTGTGGTTTTTTACTATGAAGCTGCTGGCATCCTACATCTCCTCACCCAACCTACTCTGTTTTAGCACCTAGAAGTTCTGATGCTCATATGTTGTCTGGCAGAATGCAGGCTAGAAGCTTGACCCAACCCAGGGTAAAAATAACAATGTAAAGACAACGATAAACAAGCAGTCAGACTTCTCAAAGCTCAGTTGCATCATTTTTACCAGATGAGAATTATATTTGCATTTGCATTTAATATGACTGAAGAAAATAAGAGAGAGACCATCTACCACACWCCGCTTGTGTTTTACCACCCCATTTTGGGGCTTGCCATTCAAATTCCGTTCTGTCTCCAGCCTGTTTATGATATGGGCACTCATTTTGCCAGCTGGACTGATGAAACTTTTGGTCCCAAGACAAAGATGATGCCTGAATGCTGTAAAGTGAGCCACAGTGCTCCAAAACCAGGACAGGCCCCACTAGCCTGCAGCTAGAGGCTCTGGATGGCCATTTCAGAAATACAGAGCTCTRACTTAATGCTGCTTGCAGTGAGATGAGCAGGACAGCTACTGGTAACTCTTCCACTGATCTCAGCATTGAGTATTTTGATACATCCCACTCCCAGTGTAGAGAAGTCCACGGGAGGAGACACAGGTGAGGATGATGCTAATGAAGCCTGTCCTCCACCCATGCATACAACCAACAATGCACAGACTTATCTCCCCCAGCCAAGTCACTAGTGCATCTCTTTAGGGTACTTAAAGTTTCCTAGAAGATAAATAATTTAAAAATCTATTTAATATTTATGCAAATACTTTTGTTACACCTAAATTGAATTTCTTTCTGTCTTTGGTTGCTTTTAACGCTATCCATGCTGTAGCACATGTACATGCATGTAAACCCACTCCTCTGCATTCAGAAGTTGTGAAGTCAAAAGCACTAAAATGATCATATACATTGCTCTGACCAGAAACAGAATCCATATGCCACAGTCATGACATTTTAATGAAAATTTAAATTTTAATTATATTGGGAAGTCCTGCATTGTCTCAGCCTTGGACAAGGTGAAATGATGTAACCTAGGATCATCACTGGCATAYATGGGACCAGGCACCACTTTCTGACCCATACAGAGAGGAAACTGGGAACCCAAATCACATAATTTGTTTTGCAAGATGTGATTCCTTCCTGAATATCCCTGACAATGACAGATAATGATGCATCATGAGGTGCTACACATCACTCAGTACTGAAACAGTATTTGGGCACCTATCATGGTTTTGAGGGTTAACCAGATGTGTCCCTAGCTTCCCACTCACTTGGGAGGTATGAGGGAGAAATAGAGATGTAGGCATTACAGGTGGAGGCTTCTGGCTGAGCCCCAGAGACATCACAGAACAACTATGAACTTTTATTGTTGAGGTTTTTTATTCCTTTTTTTTTCCTCCCAAGACATGGTACAAACTGTGGAAAAGCAGTATCGTGACTCCCATTACAAGATAAGTGGCACTCCCTTCCTCTCCCCTTCTTCTCTCAATCCTTCTTGTGCATTATCCATTGCACTCAGTTGTAACAAAGAGTGCCAAAGAGGAAAATAATTTTTCTTCTTTTATTTTATTTTTAAAGCAATCTCCTCCTCCACCTCTCTTTTCTTCTACTCCTCCTCTTCTTCATCCTCCCACCCACCCCCACCCTGTCCATCTCCCCTCATCCTACTCACACACCATTCCCCCCCTTTACCAGTATCCAACACTGTCAACCCAAACACATGATAAATTGCCCTGTCAACAGAATTCATTCAGGGACCAATTAATTCCACAGAAATGAACCAGGAGCCATCAGATGCTGAAAAACTCCAAGTGCAGGGAGCGAGGAAGCTAGCTTTGTGTGTGTGTGTGTGAGAGAGAGAGAGAGAGGCTTGGGAAGTTAGTCTGACAGAAATTGGTCATTTAATGCTTAAGTGCACCGTAGACAGCCCTGTCATAGCAGCCGGCATGGCAAAAACTCCCCCAGTGCTTTATTTATTAATTATGTGGAGCAGCACGGGGGTCACTTCACTGTCTCGATACAGACTCATCAACTTTACTTCTTGTCACTGGAAGAGATCCCACAGCATGTGGGATAGAGGGCCAGGCCTCATCCTGGCTCTGTCTCCTGCCATCCTGCTACAATACAGGGTAGCAGCAAGTTTGGAAGACGACCACTTGTGCCCTCACTGAGAGTGGGCAGTGGCAGGCRGGGACACAGGAACAGTCAGAAGTGGGAGGCAAACCATTATCCTGCTGCTGCCCAGTTCTGGAGCAGAGATGGTGGGAGCCTGGAGATTTCATTTGCAAAGCTTCCTCATTATCCTCCCTCAAACTCTCCTTAGCCATGATGCCTGCACAGACCTGACAGCAGTTAGGCTGCTGATGTATTATGAGTACTGCCTATCCTGCTGATCAATAGCCTCTCRTTGCTCCCTGCTGTATTCCCTCAGCTGCCCGTACACACCGTCGCTCCTTGGCTCACATTTGTAAGCTCTCTGAGGGGAAGACCATCCTTGTCTCACATACAAGAACAGCACCAGGCAATGCCTGATCTCTGAGAAGTACTCCTCAAATGATAGCAACAGAGATAATAATGACAATTCTATCCTTTCACAGAACTACAGAAAATGAGGCTGAAGTTGGCCTTAGGTGATGGCCAAGGCAGGATCAACCACCATTAAAGTACTAAAAACCTTTTTGTCTGGCCTGGTTTTAAGAACAACTGCAAAGGTTACACAACCTCCCAACACAGTCCACCCCAGTCTCTCTTTATAAGACAGCTGCATCTGCCCATGACATCAAAACAGCTCTTCTAATACCAGGAGTGCTGGACTCACTCCATATTGGTAGCTTAAAGGACAGCAGAGAGCTCTGACCCCATCTCATCCTTCTCAGGCCATTTTTTAAAGCTGCTGTGTGCTGCTGCTCTCAGAATGTGGGCATCAATGCCAAGGCCCATTACTTCAACAGAGTAATCACAGCATCACAGCACAAAAGATCACACACTTTCCTTGCCCTCCTGGAAATCTCAAGTTTTTGCTATTTGATAATGTTTTTTTGGCCGAACTGAGTATTATTCTCASGGATGCAGCTGGAGCATTCAGCATTATCCAAGTAAGTTTGCCAGTAGCTGTTCTTAAGTGCATGTATTTCCACATGTCCAACACACTGGAGAAGGCAGGATCAGCACTACAAGGCTGGGCTGAATTAGATGCAAAGAACCTCCTGAGGCTGGTAAGGACTCAGGCCCCCCATATTTGAGACATATATGTAAGAACCTGGTGTAACAAGAAGAGAGAAGTCTGCCATAAAGGTGGGAGGAGCTGCTGTCATTGTGAGAGCAGAGGAACCTTGGTTTGGCCCTGGAGCTTACAATGAGTGCTTGTTTTCCAGCAGGTAAAGCCAAGCTGCCCTCACTTTCTGCATGATGAGAATTTTCAAAGAGCACCTGAATAATTCACAGAGGCTTTGATCTGAGTGCAGATGGACACAGGCATAAACTGTTTCCAGAGCCAGCTGGGAAGCAGTATTTCTGGCACTTCTCCTTGACATCCGATCCTAGGCCAGCAGCTCTCCCAGCTCCCATTTTATTGGCAGCTCAGTGACATGTTTGGTGTCAGTGGAGATCCCAATGTCTCTCTCTGTCTGCTACTCGTTTACCACTTGAGAAGCRTGGTGGGGCATGAGATTGCACACTGCTCCACAGGTCTCCTTTCAAGGATGGATGAGATTGTCCTAGGGGAGAAAAGGTCAGTATGTCCACCTCATTCCTTGGCTGAAATTGCCCCTGATCGAGAGGCAAAGGTCGCTGCAAGGGATGCTTGGGGTCTATTTTTGGGACAGTCTAAGTAGGGGTAGACCTTTTGTGCACAAGAAGGTGATGGCAGGATCTTTTACTAAGTTTTTGTGGTCTCCCCGTTASTCCCTTCTTTTTCCAGGTAATTCTGCATCTTAAGCCAGAGTTTATTCAGCCTGTCAGGGTTCCCCCTGACCTGAAAAAGATCATCTGTGATATACATCAGTCAAACCAGGAAAATAATCTAGTCTTTTATAGTTAAAAAGCATATGCCTTTCAAAGTGTATTTACAGTTTCTGGTGTAATAGTGACTTGATGCTACAGCAGTGGCTTGATTTTGTTCAAGTACATAGAAAACATACACTGAAAATTATTTTATTCTTGTTGACTTAAACAGAACAATTCTGCATTAACACATKTGAGTCCATGAGGAAAGCAGAATCAGAGTGTGAATTGATGCATTCAGTAAGACAGAATTTTTTGTTTGGTTTTGTTTGGATTTTTTTTACAGTCACTTTCCTATAATCACTCTTTACACATGCTTTTTGTCTTATGTCTCTTTCTCTCTCTCTCTGACTAAACTATAAAACACTATAGGAGCCATGGAAGTTTTTCTGGTTTCTGAATCTTCATTGTGCTAAGGAGTGCATCTGCAATTCTAGATTTTCTGCAAATCTACAGTTCTTTCAGCAAACTGCATGTTCTGACACAAAAGGACAGGGATGAACAGGAAAAAAACCAAAAATTAATATAACTAGAGGGTCCCTATGTAGTCCTTGTTTCAAGTAAAAGCATTGCTCTGCCATACAAACAAGACACAATATAACTGTTCCCACTCACTGTAAGTGCCTTTCTAGCAGCTTTCTAAAGACATGTTTGAATGGATCCCACCAYCTGAGTTTCTCAGTTGTGCACAGGCATTGCTTACTTTGGCTCTAGACTAACACAGGAACTCAGAACCTTGCCCGTTTTACAGCTGGGGAGCTGAGGCAGAGGAATTAATTACTGTGCGCATGGTCACAMTGCAACTCATAGCTCAGCAGAGAATCGAAGTAATGTCATTTAGATGCCACTTAATGTCACGTATTATTTGATGTGCTAGACTTTTCTTCCACAGCTGATCACTCTTTTGTATGTAAATCAGCCACTTGAGCTGGAGGAAAGGCACTGTAAACTTAGATATTAAAAGAGGTAAAGAAGCTGATGAAAAAAAATGTAAACAGAGGACTATTTGACAGGGTTTGCAAAGGGGAAGATTGTGCTGTGATTAGCAGAAGTATGGAAAATTTCTTTTGTAATGCTGATGGCTCTGCTCCCTAGACTTATCTATCACCTTTCAGCCAAGCAGTGACATGTATCTGTGGGTCCAGAAATGGGGTTCATGTCCCAAAGTGAACTGAACATCCTTCAGGATGAGGACTATATTTTGTTGTGAATTATTGCTTGTGCAGTGTACTCTGGCTCTTGCTTTTTTAGGAGTACCAGAAGKGATAATGTGGTGGACAGGCTGGATACACCCAGTCCTGCAGTCCAAAAGCCTCTTTTCTGCTTGTGGATTTACCTGATTTGGAATAACAAGTTTTCTCTGTGTCCTGAGAAGAGAGGAAGGGTTATGAGTAGGACTTAGGGGATGAAATATAAGAAGAACAAACAGAGTGCAAAGATGCTGGCAAGCAATARTATCTGGATGTGTTGTCCCAATCAAGCTCACAAGTCTATTCAAAGGAGTATTTTGTACATACACAGTGTTTGCAAACTCAGGCTGTGATTAAACAGCAATGACATGTAGCAGTCTATGAAGGAAAGCAGCGGGTGCTAAAATGCTTTGCTGTTTTCCTTTTGAGAAATCAAGTGTGCTTCAAAGATAACAGGCCATGAAGATTAAGCTGCTACCACACCAAAGGAGAAAAGCAGATGGAGCCACCAGCCCTGCCACAGATGAGTACACAGAGATGTTTAAAGGCTGCAGATTTTATCAGCCCCTGCTCAAGGAGGACTGYAGGTTTCAGCTGTGGAAGCTGAAGAAAGGCAAAGAGGAAAGGAAGGGGAGGAACACAAAGTAGAAGGATTTCATTAATTAAAAGAGATTAATTAGCACCATAAAAGCAGGCACCATGGATTACAGCAACTGTCAGCAAAGAGCAGTGACAGCTGCAGCAGAGCTGGCCAGACACTCCCATCCCCAGCCACTGGGCATCTCCCCACTTCAAGCCTTAGGGAAGTAAAACCAGGCAGCTCAGGTGCTCCCAAAATGAGGGGTAACTTGGAGGATGGATCTCAACTGGACAAYGGAACGAGCTGGTGATGTCTTTTTGTACATTCCATGTCACCTTGAGCAAATCACTGATCTTGCTATGCTCCAGTTCCTGAAATAGGGAGATAATTCTTCTGAACTGCCAATTTAAATTGTAAGACCTTTGGGGCAGAGAATAGAGCACACCTTCTATGATACTTATAAGGGATAAGCTTTAAAGAAGTGTTGCAGTAAAGAGCTAGTTAGCTGGTAACCAGAGTCCAGATGCACAAAACTAAAGTTAGAAAAGATGCTCATGCACTCCCCTTCCACCCCACAATGTTCCTTTCAYGTCAATAAAGTATTTCATAAACTAGCTATGCCAGAGGTATTTTTGACTAYAAACCTGGGACCAAGTTTTACCAGCTTATTTTCTGAAAAATTCTTATACTTCTATGGAAAACATTTTCACTTTAACATTTCCTTCTATTTGTAAAATACCAGAATACAGAAAGACTCTAAAATGCATACCATCTTAATTTTGCCAAAGTGAAACATTTACATTGCTATTAAAATTGCTTCATTTTGTTTAGCCAAACTTCTCAAACTATTATGGATCACAGAATACTTTTGATTCCCAAAAAATTCTGTATTTACAACTATCATTATAACTACCTCCAGCTTGTTCCACTGCAGCACCACAAGTAGCATACACTGTTCATATGTGAAGCATTTTAGTATTTGCTATTCAGCATCTATTAATCCTGTAAAAACACATTAATTTAGGAGCCAAATAAAGTGTGTTAGTTCAATTCTATACATGCACAGCACTGGAAGATCTGATCTCCACCAAAGGTCCCATTTGTTCCTTAAAATCACAGCATGCTCTTCTTTGTATGTCAAAAACAGGCTAGAAATCTTGGGGGAGGCACTCTGGAGAGACTCCTGCTGACASCTTTCTAATTCTCAAAGTCTTCGCAGAAATTTATTAGCTTCCCATTTGCCTCAGTTTCTTCACATACAAACTGAAGATATTACCTAATACGCCTTCACAATATGTTGTAGGGCAAATAGGCAGAGGCTTGGGAGGACAAAATAACAAAAAGAACTGGAACCCCTAATACAGAAACAAACACAGTTCCTCTTCAAAAACCTGAACATCCCGGGCAGACTTTAAGAATCCTTAAAGACAGAAAACTAAGCCTCAGTAATAAGCTGTGGTTTTTCCTGTGCTCTCAGCTGCCACTGCAAGTCACACACATCATCTGGATCCAGCTTGGAGGAAAGAGAATGTGAAAATCGCAGATGCATTGCTSTTCACCCTACCATTATGATTGTAACTTGTGAGGGACCCATTCTTGGCTCCAAGCACAGGGGGAAGAACTACAATACAAAGCTGAGATTTACTACGTGACTTTAGGTGAATTATTTCTTTTTCCCTTGTCTCAGTTTCACAATTAGCAAGAAGAAGGAGGGAGGTGAAAGACATACCTCCTGGAATCACTGGAAGGCCCTAGTTCACTCTGAAGTTCCCAAGCACTCAGTGTGTGCAAAAAAGATACATCATAAGCTGATTCTGATTCTGACCTGAACTCTGTGCTATCCATGAGAGCTCCCTGCTCCTTTAGGATGCTGAAGAGAGCAGTATTGTAAAGCTCTGCACCTGCCTGCTGTGCACAGAGCAGCCGTCTCAGCACAGTGTCAGACTCTGGGCTGCTCCAGTCTATTTTATCACAATTTACTTGGTAACAGGTTACAAATGTGGCATCTGATGAAAATAATGAGCCTTGATGTCACTTAGTGCACGAGGCTCCCTGTGTGTGTGCAGGGAATAGCAACAACAGCCAGCCTGTCCTCCTCACAAGTGCCAGCACAATTGGTCCCATGGCAGCTTCCTCCTGCTTCGCTCTGCCTCAGCAAACCTCTCCTACCAGCCACATTCAGCATCATCAAAAACTCACTGCAGCATCAAGGTCATGCCCAAGGCAACCTAGAGTGGGACTATTCTCTGCTGTGACAGGTCAATGTATTTTGGGAACTCACCCTACTTATGCCCTCAGGCTTGTATGTCCCACATCCAGAGGCTCAGGTCAGTCAAGCCAACTGTGAGGAAATGGTCCCTCTTTTCACCTTACCAGTGTTAGTATAATGGAAAAATTTCCAGTGAAAAGAAACCCAGTGAAAATCTAGAGGAAGGTTACCCAGCTCTTAAGTGACTAAGTACCCCTGGTTTTAGGGGCTGGTCAAACCAAGCTGTACCGAACACTTGCTAGGTGACTCCTACCCAAATCCCTTTGCTGTTTTCAGTCTTGTTTTTACTGTAGCTGAATGGAGACAAAAGCACTCCTTATACTCCATGGGATAGCCTTGGGAGTAAATCTGATAAAGAACAGCCTGAGGCTATGGATGAAGATAAAGGTCCTTGCATCTGGGGGAGAAGGGTGCAAGCAGCTGTGATACAAAGCAAAGAGAGATATGYCTGAGAAGATGGGATAACCATGCAAATTAACATTAAACAAATGCTAAAATAGATATAAGAATGGAAAGTAAAAAATTTAAAAGRTAAAGGCTGTGGAACAGAGCCATGATACACCTCTTCATTCATACTCTGGTTTTCCTTTTTCTTTTAAGTTGGAATTTCCTCAAGATTTTTCAAAGTTTCTACTTTTAGCAAAAAAAACCGCAAGCCAATAAACGTACAAAACCCCAAACAAAATATGTCTTTAGATGGAGAAGTGGGACTCCATATTCTTGGATGCTTTGGCTGTGTATCCAGACTGATGCCTGACTGATACTGGAATGCACCAGATTTAAATGCTTGAAAATCCCCTAGAGGAGTTACCTGATCAGAGGAAAAGAGCCTTGTAGCCCCTAACATTTACTATTACCACTGTTGGAATTTCATTTCAGTGTCTAAAAATACACCATGATTACATACAGGCTTACAGTCTTCTGGAAATATGATACAGAATAGAAAAAAAAMCAACAAAACAAACCACCATCTTAAACTTTTTCTGTATTCAAATACCAATGTAAAATTTGCCCAAGATGCAGAAGGACCTTGTAATACCAGTGCTGGACTAATAAATAAAGAAATGAGGGTTGCAGTTCTCATTYTGCTCCCCTCTGTGGGTTCAAAATCTGAATACTTGATTTCCTATGTGTAAGGATACAGTCTTCCCAAATTCCAGATYATTTGAATTACAAAGCCAAATTATTATCTGTTTGCTTTTATTTTTAAAAAAGAGAGAAATCCTATCATGACAGGGGCTCTGATCTCACAAGAGCCTTTCATTGCTATTGTAATATAAACACTAACCCCACTTCTCTCATTAAAATCTCATCTCCTTCCCCAGAGCTTCAGCACTGCTCCTAGTCAGGTCACTGAACATAGCCCATGTGTAAAGGGAAATGGCAGCCGGACAAGAGAGGGTGGATGAGGACATGCTGAATACTCATGTTTGTTGAGCTAGTCACAGTGACACCTAGCTTTTTTTCCTGAGTTGACAGCATAAGGCATACAAAAAATGTAAATCATAGCTTTTGAGTGCATAATCTTACACTAACACRGAAGTATCTGAACAGGGAAAAAACACAATTTATAAAAGAGTTTTCTTTGTAATCTAGAAGAGAAAAGCTTAACAAAAACCAGTGGCTTAGAAGTTAGAACACAAACTCAGATGAGAAATACAGCCCTCTATTTTAATTCATTGTGATTAGCTATTGGAATGAAGTGTCAACTCACAATAGTGAGTTCTTACTCTCTCAATGTTAATTGTACAACATGCRTCTTGCTCTTAGATCAAAGTAGATTATTTCAGGATTCCTTCTATGAGTAAATCTATTTTTTCTGTTACCTACTTGTCCTCTGCTGTCAGTCCTTCTCAAGATCCTTATCCTCTTTCCTGATCCTGATCAGCATGCCAACCTCTGACACACCTACAAGTTCCTCTTTCGTATGTTTATTCCTTTTTCAAGTCGTTAACAAACRTATGCACCAATTCTGGCATTGTTACAGATTGCCTGTTTTGCCTGAATATTTCTTCCAAGGATATGAGAACTCTCTCCACACCCCTTGCCGGTCAGCTTCCAAAAGGATTTTCATATTTGGAGAATTTTTTTTCCACTATCATTTCAGTGTATGCAAGTCTCCAGAATATGTCAGCCAAGGCATTTTCTGTAAATTTCTGTCCAGAGTAAATTGASAGTTCCCCATCTGTAAGGAAGTCTGAGCATTCCTATTTTGCAGATGTAAAAGTATGCCACAAGAGACCTATATCCAGATGCACAATGCCTTTAGATGTCTAATTCTCACTGAACTCTTATCTGTTATGGAAAAGAACTTGAATGTCTGTGGAGAGAGCACTCTACTTAAAAATCTTATGTCTTAGGCAAAGTGCTTTGGAGGCACAAAAATAGACTCCCAACTCCAGAGMGCCTCCATGCTCACTGGCACCCTACATTGTAGAGCCAAGAGAGAGACACACTAAAGCCAACATGTGAAGTAGTTACAGTCCTGCTYCATCAGCTCCAGCCTCCAGTGGTGAAACCCCCAGCCATAAACCATTGGGAACAGCTCTCCAGATCAGGTGGATCAAATACTGGGACCTGGAAAGTCCTGGCCAGTGTGAGTAACGTCAGTGAGTATGGTCTGTGTGAGTAACTGGAGCAGGGCTTCAGCCYCAGCAGCCTGGATGTCAGCACGGGGAGACCGGCATGCAGACAGGGAAATGGCAGCTGGACTGGGCAAGCTGTGTGTCTGAGCCCAACAGCTGGACAATCCACCTTTCACATATGTGCAAGTTGTCGATGCCAACAACAGAGAGGGCAAAACTAGGTGATCTTTAAGACCTGTTCCAGCCCAAMCCATTTTATGATACTCCTCATAGGAGTATAACCACTGCATAACCAAAGGCAGCTGAACCCTGCACCCAGAGAACTCTCTGTYTTTACATACTAGAACCCCTAACCCCTGGGGCCTGCTGACTGCGACAGATAGAAAAGCTCTCTGCAGCAATGTCTGCTAGAATGTTTTTTAATTATCTCTGGAAAGTATGGACTGTGTATCATCATTAACTGGACTAAACACTGACGGTCAGTGAGTCAGGTACCAGTAAACGGTGCAATTAACAGCCAGAGGAGAGAAGTGTATTCAATCTGAAAGCTTTCTTTCTCAATCCATCTCCACTCATCACCCAAAGTGCTGAGCAGCGGACTTTTACTTTCAATTACATTAATCAGGTTAATTCCAAGTTAAAGTCAACATTTTAATCAAGAGGCAGGGAAGTAGAGGGCTGAGAGGAAGAAAGGAGCGAAAAGAAGGGCGAGAGGAAGAAAGGAGCGAAAAGAAGGGCAAGAGGAAGAGGAAAGGAAAGAAGAAAGGAAGGGTAGAAGATGAAGGAAAAGAAAGCAGATGTTACAGTGAAAAGCACCACTGAAAAAATTAAATTGAATACATAAGGAATAAGCATTCATGCTGGACCTCTAAATTAAAGGGGTTAGCATTTAACTCCTCTGTAAGTTTGGTATACTGGGCTGTTGCAGGGGGAAATAAGAATATATCAGAGCAGCTTCAGGAATGTTGTATTTTATGGCAAGGACCATAGAAATATCTCTCCTAAAGAGTCTGTAATGACCTGAGTCACAGACCCAGCACACCATGACTTCTGTTTGCCCAGGCATAACTCTCCTGCATGCCCTGTGGAGCTTTAAAGCATTGCATGCATGGGAAACCTACCAAGTGCTCCATCACACTGAACAGAAATTCCACCTGTACCTGCAGCTGAATCAATTGCATTAACACTACTGGGAGATCCAGTATTGCAGAGATCAGGTACTAGTGACTGCAGAAGTATGGCATTAAGACTTTCAAAGAAGCTTGGTCTGATGAATCCATTGTATGACCCTCCCAGAGATTTTTTTAACTGAGTAGTAAGAGATGCCCAGCTTCCACTGTATTTCAAAAGGACCTGGGAGCCTAATTTAATTTAGCTCCTTTACTGATCACTCTTGCAGATGATCCAGATTTGCAAAGGAAATCACAGAATGGATGCTGAAAAGTTCATCTGCACTAAAGGTCCTCACTCTTACCAGGGAAAACATGTGTGGGGTAAGAAGCAGAGATTTAAGATTTTTGGTTCTGGCCCATGATACCCTTTCTTTCATAGTCACATTAGTTTACAGAGAAGGTTCAAGGTGCTGCTCCAGTTCTACAGAGCTCTATTGAATTCTGCTGAGTCCTGAGGAGCAGTCTCACTGGCTGTGTGTTTCATCACTACCTCCTGGACAGTGAACCAACTAGTGCTTAGACTGAATCACAGAAGGCACTCATTTTGGGCCTGAGCAAACTCTTAATCCTCAACTCACAGAACAATGCCAGTTTCTTCTCCTGGAGGCTTCAACAAAAATCAAAGGGAGATTCAGTGTGTGGGAAAACATAAGCTGGAGGAAAACACGCTTTCTGTGACACATCATATCTCCATGCATATGATAGATATGGACTACCAGGAACACTTATTTACCTCCTGACTCTAGTACAAACTTCTCTCATGACCTTGGGTGAATCATTTCTCCCAGACACAATTAAACCCTGCAATGCAGGCAGCAGTGCCACTGCTGTTACCTTTCCAAAGCACTTTGACAAAAAAGCTGTAATTTAGCATTATTATTGTTACTATATTTTATTGTTAACCGCAATTTTTAATTGAAACCTGCTCAGGATCATATCACACCTTTGGGCCAGCTGGACTGTATCTTTAATATCTCCAGAAAATCAGAATAATCATACATTAGGAATTCAGAGGAATAAAAATAGTGCAAAGGGATTGAAAAGCACACAAGGGAAAGACAGATGTAAAGTGAGGAAAAGCTCACCACATGAAGATGTCTGTATGTGTTACCTACTAAAATTCAAGCTTGGGGTCTTTGAAACATCAGCGGGTATTGTGATTGTGTTCCCATGCCTGTGAGGTTTGATAGCATAATAAGAACCACATGCCCCAACTGAGCAGAATGGTACCTGCTTTTGGAAGGGAGCAAGAGACAATAAAACACTGTCATCTCTTCCCAAAAGCCATCAGGAGCAGAGCTCCAGGACTTTCTCCCCAGCAGGAGCTCAGTTCCAGCACTTCTGTATTTAAATTTTAAAAAGTTACTTGCTGTTTCACTTGAATAAGGAAATAAATGATGCAAAAATAGAAAGACTGGAGTAAATAAAATAAGAGCAAGTAGTTAATTAGTGGGTTTGATCAAGAATGCCCTGCCATGCTCATTCTTACTCCACAATCCCCACTCCCTCTCTGTACTCAGCACTCTGCTCAGACGGCACTGCAGCAGCAGAGGTCCCTGTGCTGCCTGCTCCCCTCAGCTCACCAGTTCAGCTCTGCAGCACAGCTGGAGCTGAAACACCACTCTGTGTCACCTTAACCAGCACTTCTGAACACCAGTCTCCCTAGAAACATCTCATTCTTTTCCCTCCCTCTCCTGACCATCACATCCAGAAAGCACAACAGGTTTCAGCATCAACAGGAAAACACCTCYTTTTCCTAGGGGTAGGAAAAAAGGAATGTGATGACTTAGCAGATTAGTTTGGGATCCCAGCAGTTTGTGTACTGATAGGGAAAGATGCTGTCAGGTCAGTGAAAACAGCAAATCCCCTTTGTCTGGARGCAACCTCCTGAGTCTAAGAACCAWGGCTGAAGTCAGCTGGGGCCACCAGAAGCAYGAATTTGTCACAGAAGAGCTATAGCTCTGGACACACGAAATATAACCCATATCCTGAGTGCTGAGGAACTCACATATCCACCTCCATCTGGCAGGGCTATCCATCACACTCCAAAGTGCAGATAAGGAAATCAAAACACAAAACAGGAAAGAGTCATTTTCCTAAAAAGGCTCAACTCTTATGACCTCATCATTCTGTTCAGCAGTCCTATCCCTCAGGATCCTCAAAACAAGGTTAGGCTGCTGTGTTCACTAACCTAATTCATTGCCAACTGGGTTGAATTTCACATTCCAGACTATGGCCTTCCCGGGGCTCAAACCTTCATTTTTTGCTCTGCATATATAGTTAGTGCCTTACACACCTATCTTACTGTGTGCTTTGAAATTTGATCCACATTGCCATGATGCCTGCTGATTCCTCTCATCCTGAGGCTTTGGGAAGTGATGTAGAGTGGAAAGCAGAATTAGTGGTCCTGAACCCATTGATAGAACTCCCATTTCAATGTAGTACAAGGAAAAACTGTAAATCATAGTTCCCAGGGATGGAAAAWGCCTGGGAGGTCACATTCTCCACTGAACACACTGCACCTGCTGAAGGCTTCAGGGTCCCCAAAACCCTGCTCTCCTCAGTGATGGGGGAAGTTCTAGRGAGAAGAAAGGCAAGTGTCCTTCCCTTTTCCATTCCCTTTTCCTTGCCAAGAGGCTCTTGTTGAAGGATGGGATATTGATTCTTCTCCCTCCAGGCTCTCCAGCAGTACAAGACCTTGGCCGGATGAGTCGGACTCAATCATAATTGCATTTGCATAATACATTTTACCTTTCTCTCCTCCACTGTASTTTTCTGAACTTGCCAAGTTGCAAGCTGACCCTGCAAGCCAAGGCGTGATTAACTGAGAAATTCACAGTAGCGCCACTTTAATCAAAGGGGACAGAGGTTACAACAGCTCAATATTAGTGATAACCAGCCTTTGATCCACAGAGCTAGGCCAAGCCTGGCAGGCAAGCTGTGAGGAAATGCACCGYCAGGGCTTTTGTGGGGAAATAATAYCTTATTAACCCCTTCATTTAACCTGCTGTGGGTGAGCAGAGAGAATCACCAGAAAAAACTCTCTTCCAGAGCCTTAATTACAGCCCACAAAGCTACTGCTTCTTAAAACTATACCTAAAGGTGTTAAATTCCAGAAAAGAACCACCTCCATCTCACAAGACCTATAGACTGACTTTTAAGGGCAGTGACAGCTTCTAAATGCTCTTGTGTCTACTCTAGACTGACCAGCAATGGGCTGACGTAGGCACAGMCCAGGATATCAACTTTTAGTGATTCCCTACAGGTCCATACACACAGGCAATGTTTCCAAATCCACTCCCCACTGCTGYAAAGCTCTGGCCAAGTCTCTCAGCMCWCTGTGCCTTTCCTTCCCTTTCCCTTGCTTCTGCYCATTTTCCASTTTTGCCTGAGAAAATGCTATTTCTTAACAYGCCAGTAGGATCTAACATAACATAGCTAATCAGATGGACTTCAACAAATTAAYTAGAGATCATTCTCATAATCAGTTTGCACCAAAGATAATATGAAATCTAAACAATGGGAGAAATATTATTTGATAATAAATTTGTTAAATTCAATATGTAGTCCTGAAACAGAAAACAGACTCAGAATTCCAGGGGAGAATAAAGTCCCAGTTATGGTAACTACAGAGAAATTGAAAATTTTCATTTTCTAAAAAACTTGCAATTTTGAAATTTGTTTAGCCTGGGACTGAAAATAATSCGCACAAAAAGAAATCTGTCATAGRAYAAATTTCCTGGCAGAAACAAACTTGAGTCAGTCAAAATTTTTTATTTCAATAAAATAAAAATTAAAAATATTAATCTTCTAATTTAAAACCCTTATGAATAATACAGAATCAAACTTTAAAAAAAAATAAAGGAATTTCAAAGTGAAAAAAAACTTTGCTTGCAAAGGAGTGAAATGGAAAGTGACAATTCTACCAAGATGCTTATGTCAAAATATTTTGTGAACAAAAGTACCAGTGAAGCTGGCATTTTAGGGATAAGTTTCTCTTTTCAGTTAAACAGCTTTCTCTGGTGRRAAACACTCTTTCAAAACCAATCCAYTCCTCAAATTAACTCTTTTTGAGAGAACACAGAAAAAGGAAGTGCCATCCTGAATGCTTTTTATTCATCTTCCCTCAAACAAAGACTTGGCCAGAGAACCAGGGAGAAGTCTCACCTCTGCTGAACAGACCAAAAGAACACAAAGTTTTCCAACCAGAAAAGACTTTGGCCCAGTGTTCTTTAAGTGAGGGAAGAGCCCTCCTTAAATTGGGCCAGCTAGGGTGAAGAAATTAGCTYGTATACTCCCAGAGCAATGCACCATAGAATCCAAGTACTCTGGCATTGAAAAATCAGACTTTCCAGTACAGTCACTTCATMATTTTGGATCATGACTTTAAAAAAAGAAATTACTTGGGCCTGTTTTGAAGGTCTGTCTTTAGACACCTCCAGGAGTCCTCATTTTTGAAAAGCAAAGGTCTGAGAACCACACATCTTTCCCAGACTGTTATTATGACTACAGACAGCTGAAGGCAATTGTTTTGTTTAACAGGTGACTAAAGCCCAGTAGGCCTTCTGCAGAGTCAACTCCCATCCTGTGGATCACAGTTCTACAGGTCTCAGCTCCTCCCAYGCCACCTCCTCCTCATTACTTCTTGATGGACAATTCTCTGCTGCTCCCACCACTTCTATTTATCCTCTTTCTCTTCAACATATTTCTTTTGYGTCTATTCACCCCTGCATTAAATATCTCTAGGAACATGGAAGGAAACAACAGGAAATCTCATTCTGACAGAAGGAAAGGTACTTCAGCAAAGGCATGCTATATACCAAAAGGCTGCACCGCCTTTTCTAACCTCTCCCCTGTACCTCGGTAAAACAAACAAACATCAGTTACCTGTAACATGACACAACCCCCTGACCTAGAAAGGGCAAGATACAGCCCATTGGTAGAGGATGACAACATATCACACCAAGCCTACTCAGCACGCTGACCTCTGCTTGCTCATCTGCCAGCAGGAGGCTTTGGCTGCTTCCCTCCCCCATTCTTCTCCACCCCCCTGCACATCGAGTCATTAATTGATCCCTGATCATCTCACAAATATATTTCCCTCTTTCCCCAGGGCAGGTCCACCCGCTTTTCCTGTTCTCTGCCATTAACATGGGTCTCACATCACCATGCACAGCGGCACACGCACAGCTCCAAACACCTCAGGGCAGGCACATCATTTCCAATTGTGAGCAAATGCTGTTGGTTTTCATTAATCTGCAGACACTATATTTGCCAATTTCTCCAACTTTTCTTTCTCACTCTCTCTTTCTGCTTCGAGGCAGGTGAGTGCATCAATTTTCTTCTCATCTGTGGCAGTTAAATTAAATGGAATCGGCCTGATTGCTGAAAATCAAAGAGAAGGCTGATAAAGCAATTAAATCCCTCTAATTCCTCCCCTTGAAAAGGTGCAGCTTGGCTCAGAAGCTAATTAACTTCATAATGAAAATCCTTCTTCACCTTTTTAGGCTTTCTTTCATTCTTGTTTTTGGTAGAGGTGGTAGGTTGCCTATAGAAGAGGGATGTTATAGTGAAAAGCATGGCTTCCTGGAACATGGCAATCAGGAGCATGCATCACATCAGAGTCTTTCCAAGGGCTTAATGTGAGCCAGTTCTGCTATGTAGGACTAGAATGTGCTGTGGTGTTTGCCCTGCAGTTGAATAGAAGCTCTCAGGATAACCTGTTTGTCACCAGCYTTCAGGTTTACCCTGTGCCCAGCCCATGAATGCTATCAAAGCCTCTGGGATTCATTAACTTTCTCATATGACAAACAAAATAGCAGCTTCACATTAGACCCTTAATTCACCTTTATTGTTGCAGTCATAAAAGATAACCAGGCACAGATCTTCAGAATTCTGCACTCCATCTTCCTTACTCCTACTTAGTATTTGAATGTTTGGTCCTTCCCACTTTCACTTTGGTGAGAGTGGGAAGGCTCTCTCAGATTTTAACAGGTATCTTTCAATTCTGTTACGAGTTCTGTTGTGTTTTTCTCTAAGCATGCTCCTCTTGGTACCAAAGTACCGCACGTTATTCTACATCCAGTCACAATGCAGAGTGGGATCAAACTCCTCCTGCTCCAGGACAATACATCCTGGTCGTGAAGCTCATACAGGTGATGTATGTCAATTTGCATCTCCCAGGACCCATACAAAAGGACACTGTTGCAGCAGTACTCTGGCATGCTGGCATGGCGATTTTCTAGGCACAGCCTGGTCCTTCACCAAACCTTTGTCCCTTTAATCTGTCAATGTGGCAGTCAGTAACTCCAGTGAAAAGTTAAGTGGGCAAATTTTATTCAATATTCTGCCAYTTTAACTATCTAGAAAATATTACAAATGTATTATAACACAAATATGTAAGGGGAAGACAACTGCTGTTCACAACACATCTCTCTACACATTGGCATCTRACTTCCCACCAGGCAAACCTGGATCAATGTTTCTACTTTCCAGCATTATTCCTGCTATTAGAAATCTATGCTTCAGGCCATATTTACATTCCCTTTTGTCATAAAATCAGCTTCAGTTTTCCAGGTTAAATAATTCTTTGCTGTCTCTTGCTAATTTTTGCCAAATGTGTAGTTAATGTGTACTGTATGTTACCATTCACCAAAATTTTGCCAAATATAAAAGGAATTGTATTCTACTAATATTAATGACAATATCATATCACCCTTGGGAAAAGTTAATTTTGCTGTTACTTTTCTCTTTTGTTCAGAACTGGAGAGGGAATTTTGCTTCCTAAAAATAATTAACTCAACTGTCACGTGTCACCAATGAAACTTGCCATGGGGTTTTTAATTACCACAAGTGTTCTGATCAATGCTGCTGTACCGCATGCAGAGAGCAGTTCTCTTAAAATAGTGTGGAATGGCCAGCAAAGCCTTGAGACCATCTTTTGTCTATACTGAAAAGAGTCTCCTTTTGGCATTGTAATTAGGAGCAGCTGATTTATAGGACAGAAATGCTTTAGAGCATAGAGTTTAGACTAATACTAGTTTTTACCTAGTCTGCTATTTACCAGGACCTCACTACTTTGTATAAAGAAATATTCTGTGCACCCCCTGTTAACTCCTCAGCATTTTCCTCTCTTCTTACCACTCTCTGGAGGAAGTATATCTGAATGGACTCAAGCAAAATCCCAGTAGAACTYCTGTCCCATCCGCTTGGTATGTGAGGTATAACTAGATTACATCCCAAGGTGGTGTGGCCTCAAGTTGTTGGCATCCCTGTGTTATCCTCTATTTGACAAATGGTTTATTTTTGCTGCAGCAGTAAATCTGACAGCAGTTGTTTACTCCTCTGTCTATGCACTCATCAGCAGGAATGTGCACAGCTCCACAAACCCCAAGCCCCTGGCTAACAAATGGCTGTGCACTCCATTAGTGCTCACTCTCCACCGTGGAAATCCCTGTCTGCAGGCATTAGAAGATGTGCAGAGGGAGCCTCTGGCCCTGTGCCAAACAACCRGGGACAGAAACTTGGGTTCACAAAGCCCAACTCTTCAAGGAACACAGCATCTGCTACCTGTTATCCAGTCAAGGGAGCAAAAATTGGATCTATGTTAGACCCCATGTTTTACTGACAGCCAGATTTTACTTTTAATGTCCCAGAGATTCTCTTTTACTTAAGGGAAATCCCTCACATGCTTAAGGATGTATTGCATGTTTGGTTATGGCAATGTTAATATTGCTAAAGATTGATTACTTTGTGATTGCCAGTACCACTTCAGAGTTCTCAAAATACATGAGCAATACCAGTCCTCTGGCATCTCTGTCAGGTCACCCACTATCAGTTGCCCTTTCTGCACATGAAGAAGCCATAAACACACTAATTTGTCAAGGTCACATAGGAAACTAGTGCCAAAGTAAGGATCCAGATGTCTTGATTCTAAGATTTGTGAAGGATGAGATGAAAGTAAGGATCCAGATGTCTTGATTTGTGCTGATGAGATGATAAAATAGTTACACATTTGGTCCACCAGAAGTTAAATAGGGTGTAGAAGACAGAGAAACCTTGTTCTGTAATGAGGGTGCTGAAAGGGGAGAATAATAGACCCATTTGCAAGCACACATGGGCATCTCTATATGATGCACAGTTCTACAAATATGATTATGCAACCATTTTCCTTAGAAAATCTGACACTGACTTTGACACTAGTGGACCAGTTCTGTTTATCATCAGAAAAAACATATGGTGTGCTTTAGAAAGAGCTGCATGTCACCAAGTATGTACTGAATGTTTATTTCCCTCTGCTTGTAATTTTTTCCTTCCTTATTAACAAGGCATGCTTTAGGTTCATCTAAAGCTCCAGGGCTCATTTTTGGGCTCCTGTGCTCCAAGAAACAGTCACTGTCAATCACCTGCAYGTGAATTGCTGGAATGTGTCACACCAAGGGGAAATGTGCAACGTAATGAGACCTTTGCACACCCTTCAGTACTGGTATGCAAGAGGCTTATGAAAGCATGTTCACTGGAATATACACACRCAGCTGAGAGGCATAAATACACACAAAATTGGCTGCATAAAGACAGGCACAGGCAGAAACATCCTTAAAACCCAACACATCAAACACAGAGAAACAAGACATGAAGACACAGATGGATAAACACAGGTAAACAGGATCACACAAACTCAACCCTCATGAACACACTCTCACAGCATGGGTGACACACCAGAAATGAAAAGTACCTGTATTCACACACACACACACAACCAGAGCCACATCCAGATAGTGCCCTACATGCACTAAAGAAGTCACAACATAGCACAAGAAGAAATTCACATCCACCTGCACTATTTAGCAATAAGGGTCTTTTTCATCCTTCCTTTTACCCCTGTAGGGAGCAGTACRTGGGATACAGGACCCAGGCTATGCTGAAGGAGAAAGAGTGACATCATTCCGCTTGGGCATCCTTAGCCAGGGCACGGAGCACTAAGGGTATCATAGCCTAGGTTAGGCATTAGGGAACACGCCTGGGATGACTGAGCATGAGAAGGTTTGTATTTCAATAAACCAGGGGCTGTAACAATCTCTGAACTGAACAGCTTAAAGCCTTGTTAAAAGCAATGGTGCAGCATTCTAACCGGAGGGGCCGTGTTGTCATACAAATGAGATGAGTTTATTTTCTGAGCCGTACCATTTGTTCTGACAGGCAGGGCGGCTGTAAAAGCTGGCGAGGGCACAGCAGGGAGCCCAGCGCTGCGCACAGCGAGAGACCGAGGAGAGGAGAGGCAGAGCTGCACCAGAGCTTGGACCCAGACCAAGTCCCTGCCTCTACCTTCTGTAAGCAACAGCCTTGCAAAGAGACTAAGAGATGAACCAGCCGGCTGTAATCCTGTGGAACAAATGTATTCTAATGAGAGGTGCCTGGCAGCCCCAAGGGCACTCTCCACGTGCCCATCTCCTGCTCTCACCACCTCCTGCCTGGCTGCTCCACACTGCCCAGATCTGGTTTCCGACAGCCAAAGATGCTGCACGGGGCATTGGGACACACAGTGAGGAGCRCACTCTACTCAAGTGCTCTCCTGTGTTGCTCCAGGCCAAGTTGCTATGAAATGTTTACCAAGGTGCCACCTGTGTCTCCCTGCTGGAATGAGACAGGGAAATCTCCTGGATGCTGCCTATGTCATCRAGGCTGTTAGTGATCCTGTGGTGTGTTCCCTGCATCCATTGTCTCCCCATGAAGGTGTTGGAAGGCCCCTTCCAATTTCGGGCCAAGAAAAAGCTTTGCAAAGTGCAACAGTAACTTTATCCCTGCTTCTCTAGTAGAGAAAATAAACTGCATAAAGCAAGGTGACTAATTTAAAATCTGACAACAGGCCAGAAAGTCAGGCATCTCTTGCTAAATACTAGAGAACACAGATTCCTTACTCTGGGAATACATCAACTTGGCAGCAATGGGGCTGGTACAGGTACACCACAGAAACTGCCAACAGAGACCTGGAAAACAGGCACAAGCATTCCAGAGCAGTTGCTATAGCCCAGAAATCAACAGCAGCCATAGGGATTGCAGTTTCACTTGCAGGATGCCATTTGTATTGAAACAATCAACATTAACCCCTTGATAGGTACCAGCAACTTTTCATCCCTTCCCTTCTGACCAGCGTCCCAAGTTTTTCTATTAAAGCTTCTCCTTACAATGGCTAAAGGATACCATTTTTTTTGACTGTTGAGGCACCGTGACAACCAAACTGTGGACACTTTCTCCAAACACCAACAACAGATACAGGGAAAGACAGGAAGGCCAGCCATCATGGATTGTTTTTTGTCACAAAAGCAACAGTTTGCTGATCAAGAACAGAGAATATGTTCCTCCAGATCTGGAAAGAAACAGTGCCCCCAAGTCTCATTGATCCAGAGCTTGGTTCATCCTCTGTCACTGTTAGACAATGTTTACTCTTTTGTCATGTGTACAAGTCAAAAACTACACTCAGTTTCCAGAGCTTTATTTCTTGTTCTTCCCCAGYTAGGCTGCAGAAATTGGGAACTTCTGTTCGCTGGCAGTAGCAGCCAATCATAAAAAGCAAAGGATTACCTATCCCAACACCAGTTCCAAGAGGCGTTTTGCCACCCACAGTAAGAAGCAGACAGCAGGAGATGAGGGATGATATTTTCCCTTTAACATATAATATTTTCTCTGAACTCTTTTAAATGGGTGGGGAGCCTCTCAAGGACAGAATTTTTAAGTTCTGCCCACAAAAAAACTATCCGGATCTTTCCTAGGTGGAATATAATGAGAGCAAAGAAACTCCACTAAACTCAGCACTATGAGGTTAACCTGTCTGTCTGAAGKAGCATTGTAGGATTAACACCCTGGAGAATAACCATGAGATGGAAGCACCTCAACCAAACAACTCTAGACATCTGTGGTCAGACTAGGAATATCCATGAAACCAGAGGCATGCCTTTTTGGTTCCTGTAGGAGCCTCATACCAATCTTTCTGAGCCTGTTTTTCATATCTCATTGAATAGCACAATTAGGCTTTCTTACTTTGACCCTTTTAACTAACCCTCTAGCATCTAAAATGTGAATTAAAGCAAGCAAAATAAATCTAAGAAAGGCTTCCTACTYCTATTTGTATTAATTTCTCAGGCATCTTCTGCAGTATAATAACATGTGGCACTTAGGAACATGGTTTAGGAGTGGACTTGGCAGTGCCAGGTTAATGGTTGGATTCAATGATCCTGGAAATCTCCAACCTAAACAGCTCCATGATTCCACATAGCAGACTTTCCAGTTCTAATGAGAAGCTGAGTCAATATGTCCTTAAGTCTATATTCATTGTGCAGTCATGGTAGCATCATCCAGATCAGCAGTTTGGATCAGGTGTATTTGATGGAAGAATAAGTGAACCGACCCTTCTGGTTGCACTCAGTTGAGTTCAAAGTAAGGGAAGTTTTTGGATCATTTCCTCATTGTCAGTCCCTGGCTSCTCCAACTCCTCTTCTTAGTGTGCCAGCATAACTTATTCCAAGGCTTGTTGAGGTAGGGGATAGACAGGGAGAACAAGGCAGACAGCCAGAGGATGGTCTCAGTCCTAAGGTGTCAAAGTGTGACGACCCTGTTTGGCCAATACCCCGGAAAATTAATTCAAGATGTTCAGGCTAACAGCATCCAGTTCGACTCTGAACTTTACATTGGGTACAGTGGGGATATAACACRCACTCATCCCCTGGATACACAGCACCACCTGCAATTCCTGCCCAACACTGGCCAAAGGTCACATGTACTTCAACCCCAATGCTGTGGCTGTACTGGGACAGAACAAGGGCTCACAGATAATATTTTACATATCTCTGACACTAACATATGACTCTTAACAGTCCTGTTAGCATTGAACACCTGCAACATCAAGCAGGAAAGCAGCTTATTTCCAGGAGCAACCCCACCAATCCCCACATACTCTTGGGGTCTATTTTCAAAGAGAGATAAATGGTGCTTTTAATTAGCACCTTCCATTTTCATTTGAGCCTCAGGGTTTTTGGAGYTGGTCCCAAGAGGGAGACCAGGAATCTGAGGAAAATCAATCTTAATTCAAACCASTAATAAAAAGCAGAACTCTTGTTTCAGAGGGCTTGCAAAGAATCTCTTTAGCGTAAACTCCCCTTTCATAACCTTTGGCCTCTTAATGCAGTGAGGAAGAGACTCTTAAGAAGTGCTTTCATTCTTGTTTCATTCTACTTTCTTAACATTTCCCATCTGAACTGGTAAAACAGAGAACGGAAGTCCATAATGGTTACATCTGAGCAGTGAAAACCTGAAAAAGTGAAAGAATAGTCCAGAGGCCTCTAAACAAAGGCGCAGCTAAGCTATCTCTGATGCTGAAAATTCAAAAGGTCTSCCAGATACAGAGGAGTTCAGATATGAGTACAGACATCTTGAACTTGTTGATCGACAGTGAAAAAATAGGATGGCACTAAGACCTTATCCTGGAACCTTTCCCAAGCACTAGCCCTGAGCTGCCACAAGCTCCCAGACTGCTGGCTCCAGAACCCACTTAGGATGCCAGAATCCTGGCTGTGCAGCCTGCCACATGCTTGCAGAAACCTGCTTCCCTAATCTAATGCAAGCTTGTGGAGTTTTGTTTCTGGAACCCATCCTGAGCAGCAGCAAGAAACTGCAATGGTCCCAGGCTCTGCAATAATACGGTTTCACTCCATGTTCTAGCATCTAGTATACCAGCAGCATCCTGGTTCTCAAGCCCACTGTGGATGCAGTCAAAATGCAGTCTGTTGGGAAATAYAGAAATACTGATCAAATTCTGCTTGTGGAGTTCTGGATCAGTAAATCCCTCCAGATATATCAAGGATATCTGCACTAAGTAAAAATATTATTTTGGAACCCACCTTCAAACCTTTGCAAGATTTTTTAGAAGGCTGAATGCACAGCAGCATTTTTTTTTCACCGATATTATTGGTAGAGTGCAAAACCTAGAGATGTAGCAATGCTTTCTTCTGTGGATAATTCCAGCTGAGGACCAGATGGCAGATCCCCACAGAAATACCTGCATCTGCCTCTTTAAAACTGCTTAAAGAAGAGAATAGAACCACAGACAGCACTGGTCTGGAATGTTCCTGGCTGGACAGCCTTTGGGACCTCTTCAATAGGCTTTAGAATCCCAGTTCAGCATCCTAGACAGGAGAGAGAGCTTCCTTTCTCTGGAGTTTTTTCCCCAAGCTGTCTTCATAGCCTTCACAGTTTCCTGCTGTTGTAGCCTGTGGGAGAAGGCTGTGGGCAGCTATAGCCAACACAGCCAGAGTGCTTCAGAGACTGAGTGCTGGGCTTGGCTGTACTTGATGCCAGGAAGGTAAAAGTGTAYGCTTTAGCTGAGAACTGTTTGAGGGAGACAGACTACTAAGAATGCATCTGCACTGTGGTCCATGACAGTGGCCTGGCTAGAGAGAGCTCCACAGCTACAAAGTAAATGCAATGTCAGCTCAGCAAGGCAACAGAAGATTCCCCGTGCAGATGTGAACATCCCAAGAGGTAAAGCATCACTACTGCAGCTCCTGTGWGGCCACTGTACAAGAAGCCTCATCAGGCCAGAAAGCATGGGAATAGGGCAGTGCTGAGCACCAGCCACACTTGCCCCATAAAGTGAGCCAATAATTTCCTGACTGCTGATTAGGTCTCAAAATATATGCTTCTTCTGCAAAGCCATGTTTCTATTTTGGTAAATTTTCTAATCAAGGAAGGATGTGGGGCTCTTCATCTAAATCAGAACCAGAGTGAAAGTTGGACCGAAAGTGGCATATCACTGCTGMGTATTTCATCGTATTTCAAGGGAATTACATTGAATCAAAAACCCCCAGAATAGCTTTAGGCAGAAGCCAGGCCAAAGCTAGTGAAACTCCAAGGCTGTTGCAGGTGATTAATCCAGGACTGGGGTGGTGGGCTGCAACCAGAAAGGTTTACAGCTACCTTTACACTTCCATCCCGAGTTTCAGCTAAGGCAGCTTGGATGCAGCCCAGGATCAACGCCTATTCTCTCTCGGTCTATCTCCCTCTTTCCCCTCCCTTTCTCCTTCTCTCTCAGTAAATCCCAGAGGGCACATTTCCGTGCCAGAATAAGCGTCTTTGTGAGGAGCGAAGGGAATGCACAGAGCCGCTAATGAGAACAAAACTGGAAAGCAAAACCTCGGGCTGGGGAGAGCCTTCCTTCCTTCCTTCCTCCCTCCTCCGCACCGCCGCCCGGCACCCTCGGCGGCTCTGCCGGGGCTGGARGGCTCGGGGCTGGGTGCCCTGACCTCTCTGGCTCTCCTACCCGTCTGCTCCAACTTCCCTGCCTTTTTAAGACAGGCTGCAGAAAAGGCAGCAGAACAGCCTTTATCATGCAAATAACAAGAGTAAATGGGCAAATTCCCCGGTGGGCACTTGAGTGAAATGCAGAGCTTCTGGCAGCGGGGAGGGGGGGTCGGGGAGGGGGCGCTTTATTTGCAGGTCTCTGTTCTAATTTAACTGCAATGGCAGCTAAAGGAGACACCAGGGACCTGCTCTCATCCTCGGCACTTCCCGTCTCCTGCCAGGGCCACAGGCAGGGAGCGGGAAAGGGGGAAGGATGGTAAGTGACGCCGCGGTAAAGCCGCGATGAGGCTCCAGGACCGATGTCTGCGGAGCTCCGAAGACGGGATGATACCCTGACTGCTGGGCACCACCCCGCTCCCGAAGGAATCCTGGAGGAAGAGCAGGGAGGAGAGTGAGCGAGGGCTCCAGAGGGAGACGCCTTTGATCCGCTCTCTCCCAAGGCTCCAGAGAGTGCCAGATTCATGCCGGCTCTGGGAGACTGATGGGTAGGCTGCCCGCCCAACACCTCCGTCAGCACCTGCACCCCTGCTGCACCCCTGCTGCACCTCTCCTGCACCCCTGCTGCACCCCTGTTGCACCCCTGCTGCACCCCTGCTGCACCTCTGCTGCACCCCTGCTGCAGGGGAGGGGGCTGCAAGACGTGCAGGAGACACCTCCTCATGGCAACAAAACCCATCAGCTACAGGGTCAGCGTTCACTGCCGGCACGACCCCTCAGGAAAGCAGGTCGGGGTTTGGGTCCTGTCCAGTGGAGCACCAGCCCGAACGCAGGATGACAGAGGAAGGGGGCCTGGCATTCAGGAAYCACACAGCTGATAACCCACTGCCGCTGCTGGTAACACCACAACCAGCTCACAGGTTCACCAGAGTGACAACTGTGTATTGAATCACTACTTCTGGGCAGAGATCAGAGGAGACTGACAGACCAAGACCCCTTTGTGCCATGCTTCCTTCTGCAAAATGGAAATAGTACTCCTTATGAGAATTGTCACAGCCTCACGAACTGTGTGTGGAGTGAAAGCTGTGCCAGTTACTAAAAAAAAACCAAACCAAAAACAACCCCTTGGGAGAACACCAAACTACTCAGAAAATAGTGAAGGGAAGACATACACTGCAGGATGAATGCAAATGAAAAGCAGCTGATGTAGTCAGAGTCAGAGGGAAGAGATGGTGTTACAAAAATGCCACAATTCCAAACTTTTCCTGCAGCTTAAAAACAAGCTTTAACATGACTGGATTTGAACACTAAATCATCRTCAGTTGTTTGCAAAGGATGTTTGGGAGATATGCAGTCCATCAACTGCAAAACCCAGAGCATGAGAAGTATCCCCAATTTTCCAAAAGCTGTTGATGTCTTTTCTCATCCCAGTTTTCATCACAGTCTACTCTGCTCAAATCAAGGATCTCAAAACATTTTGCACCGCTTCTCAGTGGGAACCTCACAGCTGCATGGAGATGGTGAGGAAAAAAAATGCCTTTCTGTCCTTCAGATAATGTGAGAAACTGAGATGGGCAGAAGCTAAGTAACTGAGCCAAGACAATGTGACACAGCAGTGGCAGAGCCAAAGTTACAAGGCTTTTTTCCCTGCATGAAGCCAATCTACAAAACTCTTCTTAAGCTCTGGGACCTAACCTTCTCCCTTCTCTCTATACAACCAAAAAATCTAAAACAGTGGAGGCGTCTGTCCTGCACACAGCACCTCCCAGCTCCAGAACTGGCACACTTGGGAGCAGGTGAAGATGCCCAGCTGGCTGTCTCTGAGCAGCCTCAGCGAGGCTGAGGGTCCCGCTCGCTGGCCTCAGGGAACACGGGGGACAAGACAGCAGCCACGACTCATTTGGCATTCCGAGAGGCTGGTGCGCAGCATCCCCATGCCGGCAGGGGGTAAATGAGAGCTCAGACATGAGTTATTGGAGCACTTACGTTCCCAGATTCTCCAAAACGTCGGGAAAAGGACAAACTGTTTAGTTTTAAAGAGCCTGGGGGGTGTGAATGGGGTGGGGGGGCAGGGGTGGGGGAAGGAGAAGGAGGGAGCTGTGTCAAACTAGTTTGCAGAGATTTTGAAATTGAAYTCATAAGACAGGGAGGGAGATGGGCGAAACCAACATCCAGGGCTTACTCTGGAAACCCATAAGCCTCCAATGTGGATTTTGACAGCAAACTTGGGATTTACCTAGCGCYCCTCACCACCAGTCAGTAGGAACCAGGATTCCTAGGCTGGAAACAACACAGTACACAATCAACTGCTACTTACATGACTGCCTACTGGCCTGCATTRTTTGGGAGGCACTTTCAGTTGTTCAGAAGAAAAAATAAAAGCTGGGCACAAGGAGCAGCACTAATTCTCATCAGAAAGGGATGTTTTATAGGTACCTCAAAGATTGCAGTCACCCCAACCTTTTGATAGACATGAGCCACATCTAGAYTTAACTACAATAAATATCAATCAGACAAGACGTCTTTAACTAATTGGTACTAATTGGTCACAAACTAACTAGCTGAACAGTGTGGAGGTCCCAGCCACAGCTGCATGAAGTAATGTTCAGGAGAAACAGAGTGAAACTGAGGTCTCAGTATGCCCAGATATGCACAGAACATCTCAGGAAACTTGGACCTAGCTCAGTTTCTATWGCAGAATCCTCCAGTAGTTAGAGATATACAATAGTGGGTTAGAAAGATCCAACTTTCCCATAAAAGAACTATAAACTGCCCAGCAGCTAGCCCTCTTCCACATCCCAAGTATGCTGCAAATCAGATTCAGACCAGCTGTTAGACACATCAACACAGTACAATGAACAGAACCAGCCTGACATTCCTCTACTCAACAGGACTCAGAAAAGAATACAGAAAAAAAGGGAAAGAGGTATTAGAGAAAGCTTGCCTAAATTATGGTAGATATATTTCTCTGTGATCTTCTGACTTTCTATTTGTATCAATATGCTGAAACATGTGTCTTGCCATGATGAAATTTCACTGGCAGCATATGTCTCAGAATTACAGGAAATACACTTCCCCAAGCCTTATTGACCAATTCTTTGGACTCAGTGAGGATTTGGGTGAGTGTGGGGTTTTTTTGTATTCTGCTGATGTTGTGCTAGGAAAAATGTTAGCAAAAAGTACATATTCAGCTCCATTTGACTTCTAACTTCTCAGTCTTGCCAGGCAACAGCTTCAGGATAGTACTACCACATCGTATCACTTTCATCCTGTTGAGGACTACATCCTAGGCACTGAGGCAGCATCTTTCAAAGGTTGCTTCTTCTGTGTTCTCCTTAGCAAATGCTAAAGAAAATCCTCATCACAGAGTGAATACATAAAGATACACTGGATGTGCCTGAGGGAACTGCCCTGTTCACTGCCAGGCAAACTTACAATCCTTAGCATTTTGCAAGATCACACCCTGGCTAAAAAAACATTCAAAGTGAAGGTCCAGACTTCTCACAATCTTGGAAAAGCTAAGTTGAASAAAGCAATTTCTCAGCCAGAATACTGTAATATACAGTAATCATGACAGATAYTACCACAATCTTGGTGACAAAGTCACCTGTCATGAGAACTCAATCATCATTAYCATGTTGCCCTTCTCAAGATACTCCTTCTCAGGAGTACCACATCAATAACAGCACAGGAAAACAGAGTTTCATCTGGTATATCTCCTATTACTTTGTTCCTGGGCCCTTTCAAGAATTCAAACAATCTGTTCTCTTGGTTTCACACTCATTTCACTTATGTTTGTAGATTGGTTTTGAATACACTTCCTAAAAATCTGCTACTATCTCCACTTCGTCTACTTCTTTCCTTTCCTCTTGGCACCATTCCCCTTGTATTTTCATGAATTTTCTCTCCACAGGTTTTCTCTCAAATTCTCCCTGTAAATTCCCTGTTTCATCTATTTGATACTCTTAAAAATAGTACATCCTGATTTCTTTTGCCCTAGCCCTCCCTTCCCCATTTCACCACCACCCCCCAGTTCTATCTCCCAAGAACACTCCCCTGGTCACACCTTCAAAACCTCATCTTCCCACACATGTACTCCACCCTGCTTGCTCATTCATTTTCCATCTGCATCGCTTTCCTCCTGGATTCTTCTCTAAGTCTCGGTGATAAAAGTGCCAGATTGGAGTTGCTGTGTAAAGAGGGTTCATTTGCCATTTGCCACCATATGGGCCCAAAAGCAAAATCGTCAGCTAAGCGATTAAATCAAGTATGTCGAACAAAATGTTATGAACTGACATTATGGGTATATAATTTTATGCCATTTGTTGCCATCTGTTTATCTAAACAGCCCCCATTCCACACAAACACACAGAAGTCTCTGCCACGCTCACAAGGCTTCAGTGCAGGGGTCACAGTGCCTCCCTTTTCCTCCTTTCCTCATTCTCTTATTCTGTCCTTCCATTCCCTCTGTCTGCATTAACCATGGATTTGGACTTGGAGTCTGGCCATAGACAAATCTTCCACTGCACTTCAGCACAGATTTAAAGGAAACCACAATATTCAAGGAGTTTGCCTTAGAGAATAAGGTGTGCTCTCTTGCCTAAAGACTCTTGCCAAGTTTATTTCTATACAAGAAAATGAAGAAAGCACCCAACCAGAAAGGGGRTAGGAGAGAAAGAGATAAGGGGAAAAGTGGTGGTCAGCAAACGAGTATTATTTGTTGATCCTCAACTGGGACAGAGAAGGGAAAAGGTAAGAATAGGYTCTGCCAGTTCCTTGCATAGCTGAGCTTTTTCTCTTCTTCATTTTACATTTTGCTGTGTCTTAAAGTGGATCACARTATATTTCAAAGTTAGGTGGTGGCYATGACATACTGCATACTGACCTGGTGACCCCATTGCCATCTTGCTCTCTGTAAGAAAGTGTRAAGATTAACYGTTTCTTTCAAAAGGAGAGAAGCTACTTGTTCCACCAGTTCATCCAGAACCGACAGAAGACCCAGCATGATACTTCCCAGCATTTTGCTTCAAATCCTTGGAAACAGAATTCACCCATTTGCACCACTTTTTTAACCCAAGTTCCCATCCACGTTACTGGTCGTGCAGATGATGAAATGGGGGCCTTCATGGTGACCACCAAGAAGACAAGGCAGTACCTATGGCTGAGCTGTATGTATGTCTGTACAGCTATTTCTATATATGTCTGTACAGCTCAATGTATCAAGTCTGTTCTCAAGGGCTACCTCATGAGTTTAAGAGAGTATTGGCAACCAAGCAAGGAAAGTATCTTCAATTACCAGGGTGTCTGGTTAATGGTTTTAAAAAACTTTAATGCTGTCTTTTTTTATTAATTTTTCTGACTGGGTGTCCTTCTTTTCCAGATGTCCTTAGTCTTTGAGGGAAGTAGCCTATCAGTAATTTTCCCTCTAGTTCTGAATGTGACAAAGTGGGTGGGAATATTTAGCTTTCTTCATRCCAGGACAAAACCCTCCTCACTGTAAAGAGAGCCAGCTTCTCTGTGAATCCCTCTTTCTCTTYCACATAATTTCAATCAGTTCGACGATTTGTTGGGGGAGAGTGTTGAAGAGGAAAATGGAAATCTCTCACCATTTAAGTCTCCCATCCTCATTTATGGGGCTAGTGAACTGAGCATATGTATCTCAGCATGGTGTAAATGGGAAGGTACTATGACTCTGTTACTAATGAAAAACAGTGACCAGGCATTTTTCAAGTATTTGGAGCACAGGTTTTTCTCAAGCTAGCACTTGGCCTCAAAAATGCATCTATTTCCCAGGCAGTGGGTAGGTTTAGCTACAAAGCAACTTGGCCATGAAACACCCCTTTATCTTGGTTTCATTCACCCCTGACAGTTCTATATTTAACACCTCTAGGCCATCTGACCATTGTATGCTGGAGCCACCCCRGCACATAGCACAGCTCAGATCTGCAGTCACGCTGTAGAACACAGAAAGCACTGATTCTACCCTTTGCAGGGAAACTGGGCAAATTTGCAGGCACAGGGCAAATTAAACACCTACTTTAAAAAGCTCAAGAGATTCCTACATACCAGTGGGTTTTGGATAAGGCCCTAAATGCTGGCAGTTCACAAATAATTACTCAGCGAGACCATACTAATAAAGAGGAACTCCTTCTTTTCCAAGKCTGTTGCTAATGTTCAGTTGAGGAAGTACAAATACACAGCACTACAAAGGAGGTTCTCAGCACTTGGCAGCAGCAAGTGCTGTATGCCGAGCTTCCCTGCTGGAAGCACAGTGTACTGAGCAGTTCAGGCCAGCTCTAGTCTGAAAGCAGGCAGCTGTCTGCCTAGCTGTTAATGCAGCCTTGCACTGTGTGTGCATGGCTTCTATTTCCTTCCTGCTAAGACAGAAACTCCTCAAAGACCCCCAGAGAGCCTCAGCTAGTCCAGAGACAGCAAGTCACCTGCTTAGAAGAGCAACCTGGCATAAGCACAGCCCACCTGTCCTCTGGGTACTATACCAGCCTCCCATCTGCTCCCAAGTGCATCTGAAGGTGGCCATTTTAATCTAACAAGCATTTGATAACTCCTGCTCTAAAGGGCCACCTCTCTGCCAGCACATCCCCAACTACTGCCTTCATCAGACAGACCCCATCTTACAGCTTCTGGGTCTGCTGGGTATGGCTGTCATCAGAGATCCAGCAGCAGCCACATTGCTCCTTGCCCCTAAGTTTGATTTCCAGCAAGGATTAGAAGGAGAGAGAAGAGTGAATGGCAACATAGCCGGTCACCACTGCTTCCCAGTACAAGAAGCAAGAGTTTTGCTATGCTGTATTAGACAGGCACAACCGTTCCGCTGCTGCAATAAGCTCAATCTTCCCTACTTTTYTGCGAGTGATGCCCAGCCTCCCACCCCAAACCAGGTTTCAGGCTATCTCTTGTAGCACAAAACCACAGAGTGACTCAGGATCAATCCTTGTAGTAGATAAAACATCACCAGCAACAGGCAAGGACRGGAGGGTAGCACCAGAGCCCTCCAAATTCCTGCAAGGAATTTGTTATGGACACAGTGCTGTTTCAGGTGAGTGGTTTACCAGCTTCAGAACAATTGMGATACTTGATATTCTTCAGCTGGATTTATGGGCTTAAGCCAATATATTATCAAAACCATCATAAATAACTCCTTTTAAAGGTCAAAATAAKAGAAAGGGGAAAGTAAAGCCGGGATCATGTAGAAAAATCACAAATTGGGAAGAATGCAACTTTCAATATTCATTGCAACAATACCAGGGGGAAAAGCACCGATGATGGACAAAAAAGTGTTTTATGTCTTGGATATGACCGAGCAAATATATTAATTGTAAAGCCAGGARGCCAAACTACCAAAGAGTCAAAGACGTATTACAAAGAGCTGGAAATGAACACAGTAAGTAATACAAGTGGAAAARTGGTGCTGTCTCAGATTCTATGACTGATAAATCAGAAGCTAAAATAAACTACGAAACACAATGTAAACAAAAGAATCCTCAAAATGAGGAAACTCCTTGACTTTTGTRGGACAAGGATGAAGAATCTTTTACTACTGTAGAGACCTAAAAGGTAACTAACAATGTAAAAAGGAACATATTTTATTGTCTACAAGAAGAAAAGTATTGGAGAAAGGAAAAGATTTGATAGCTGACAGTAGATACATCAGCAGTATTCAAAAAACAGTGCTCTCTCTTGTGCAGACTGCACACTCCTTTAAAGAAATGCTGTTTCTGCAGACTGCCATTTGGGCTGTTACTAGAACAACAAACTGTTGATGGTATGAATACAGATGGCATTTTAAGCTGGGATAAAACAGCAGAAGAAAATGATCGAAGGCTCAAGGCGATTGTGAAGAGAGCAAAAGCTGCTGGGCTGAATGAGCATGAAATATGTAAATCCCATTTAGAAGAGACAATATACCCTCCAGCAAAAGCAGAAAAGCATGCAGGTAGATCATGAAAAAGTTCAAATCACCATCAATATCCATCCTTCAGCATACAAAGGGGTGCCAACAAAGGGTAAACTGCAAGGAATACATGCCCAAACTGGCTGTATGAACCAGCACCCTACAGCACCACTCTGCAGAACTGTCCAAAGAACATAGGATGCAAATCTCAAGAAAATMGTATGAAAATAAAAGAGCTAAAAGCAATACCCCTGTGGGCATTAGGACGGTAAGCACAGAATTAATCTGCCAGTGGCAATTTGAAAGAGGGTAGTGACATTGTCATTTTACAGCATAATATTTAACATTGAAAAGAGCAGCATATGCCTCTTTGGCACAACAAAATCTAGATGGATGGAACAAGATGATGATGGGACAAGGTGCACTTTTTCTTTTCTAACCTTTTTCTTTAATATGTGTTCTCTGAAGTAACTAGTATTTTCATTTTGCCACAGCCCAAATAAACGCTTTAAAATAAAGACAGACTTTCAAATGAAGCAGTATAGAGTTCTGGTGGCCACTGAGCCAATCTCCAGGGCATTTAACAGAAGTCCAGAGCCATCTAACAGAAGTCCAGTGTGTACAGGAGACTCATTTTTAAATTATTAACTTGTTTTCAAATTCTAGACAATGATGTCCTGGACAACTGGCTACATTTTTACTGGGATTATTAACAGAGTTTGGGAATACAGGCTTCCAACCACATGCACTGTTTAAGGTAAAGCACTTCTGTCAGTAGAGGGGATTATTTTTAAATGGTCTTTCCCAAGTTACTGTGCTGTCTTTATACCATCGGAATAGTATTGTTCATTTGGGAGCTGAGAAATCTTAAAGGCATCTCTAAATTATTTTATATAGGCCACAGGTGAACAGAATTCCAGTGGGGAAAAAAGAAAGTGCTATGACAAGCAGAAATGCTCACATGGATGAKACGGAATAACATAACCATCTTGTAAAAAGTATCATATGTTTGAAACCAAACATTTCCTCTTCCCCCACCTTGTTTTATGAGAATRTACTAAAACTAAACTCTCATCAGTAATTTTTCTAATCCTGGTGTACCTGATGTAGTAACATCAGACAGGTAGCTGGCACTTGCTGACAAGGGAATTCAAGCATTATGAAGTAAAGTACTGGGCAAATACACAGTGCATAGTTCTCCTCAAGTCCAGTTCCAGGATGCTGGTAAACWTCACTCTAATCAACAACCTGAAAAAGAGTGAAGTGCCAGATGACTGGTAAACACTCATTTTATCTCCTGATGTTTTTCGCAGAAGAAAGTCTTAAGAAAAGGAATGATGAAATTGATAGTACAGGACCTCAGAATCACAGATGTGTGAAATACATACATAATTAATCTGAAACCCAGTATAATTTCCATGGAGATGGTTTTCATTAAATTAAAATTTTTATAATTTCAAAGCAATTGCAATAATAATTTCAGYCAAAATGTGAACAACAGCTCCCGCTAAGATGCTGATAATATTGGCAATGCATTGTGAAATTCATTGGGTTTGTTCAGCAAGCAGTTGAAAAATCAATAAATGGGAAGTCTGATCGACACTATCAGATGTCTTCTTCAGACAAACAGCAGATCACAAYGAATACCAGCTCATACTCAGTGGATTTTAGGATTCTACCTCAGGCGAACAAAATAGGACAACTTCTCTTCATTTTTAGCCATTTTGGATCTTTGGAGAAAGCCCAGTTAACAGTAAAGTATTGATCACATACTTCATGGGAATTTTCCCCAGACAGCATTTTATAAAATCTCTGGGACTAGGGTATCTTTTATTTTTCTTCTATACATTACTGTGCTAGAAAACTCATGGCCAAAGCCCTATAAATCAATTACCCTTTCATGGCAGTGTAGGTGAGAATTGCGAAAGCATTTYCTGAAGTCTCACCAAAGGCTTCTCTTCTATACATAGCATCCAAATWAATCCAGTTGCAGAGGCCAAAATTCCTTTTTCCAAATATCTCCTCTTCTTTCTGACATGAAGTTACTCATACACCTCCACTTTATTGGTCATGACATAACTATCAAAATGCCACAGACACATTGTAAATACTTCAAGTGAGATGCAAGCAAACAGTCAACCATTTCCCAGGACCAGGGTTAGATCTAAACAACTTGTGAGGGCTGGAGTTCTACAGAGAAGGATGGATGAGCAGATAATCCCAYTCTACAATATCCATCAGGGATCTGATAAAATCATCAGATGCAGTAATTGTCCTATCTTACTCAATACAGTCTGAGCATTGTTTACATCCCACCCTTACCAAGAAATACAGGCACAACCTTTTGGAACTTATATTCTAAACCATTTGTGAATACATACCTGGGTGAAATGGATACAGTGGGTGAAACTCGTACAGGTATTTCAAAGCCAAGAAAATAGCTAGTAGCTCTAAAAGTCTTGCTTCTACTTCAAGCCTAGCGATATTTGCAGGGACTAAAATTCAGATCTTCAGTTGTAATTTGGCACTAAATTAGAAGAAAATGAGAGGAAGCTAGGAACTAAGCTTAGAAACAAGGGGACAAATCATCTGCCACTCTGTGACAGATAAACTATTAGAAAGCTTCAAAAAACAAGTTTGAGAGATGTTGGCCCATTCCAGAGGTGAATGGAGCCCAGAAAAATGAGAAAGAATTGAGTGGTGAATCTAGATCTTTTTACTCTTTGGCCTCTCTTGTAAAACAATACAGGGCACATGACACATTATAAACGATGAGCATTTTATTTCACTGCAAGTAGACCCYTCAGTCTGCTTCCTGCATATTGGACTACAGTTCTGTCACTCAAATCACTCCCTATTTCAGCAAGGATTGCTTACAGCCCTATTTTTCCTTCTGTGGCACTGCCTGACATGGTGAAAATGAACCATGCTGAAAAGGACTGTATATTAACCTTCTCATCAATGCTATTGAGGTAGAACAAAGAGCTTGGATTGGCATTTCACAGAAAGCAGGGGTCCTCTGTTCAAACTGCCGCAACTGAAAAATACTTGCTCTGTGTAGAGACAACAAAATAAAGGTAATTTTAAGGCAGTACCTAGATGGTGTCTAGCAACTACTACTTACAGGATTAGGGTTTAACACAGCAAGAGTAAATAAATCTAGAACAATCTCTAGAGATGAGARCTGCAAGCAAGACAACTTGCAGTGCCTTTCAAAGATGAAGCCTTGCATCTCCAACTCAGCAGAAGAAAAAATCCCACCCTTAACATTTCTCCACATAAGAAAGCATCTCCATTGTTGGTTTACAGATGTCAAATGAATCTCCTGCTTTTGTCCCTCTCCTTCCAGTAAGAACACAATTGCACCCTAGTCTGATAGGAACCCTAAGTGAAAGGAGAAAGGATATAGTGGGACAGATGGATGAGCAGAGATGTAATTCCAGAGGAAAGCTGCTGTCATCCCATTAAAGATGAGGTTAAAGGTAGCTGCARTGAAAGAGTGGGAGATATTTCACTGGGGGAAATGGAGTGGCACTGAGCTTTGAAATTGCACTGCGTGAGAATATTAATAAAAAAGTTAATGACGCAATGTGCTTTTTGCTCCACATTAATTACACTTTTACATTCCAGTTTTTAATGCATTTTACACAAGACTTTATTTTACATTCCAGGAAGGGGAAAATATAATTGCCGCTTTAATTTCTATAGCCAAACCCTGATAAGATCACAGCTGTGAAAAATCTCATAAAAAGCTTTAAATTAAGCTAAAAAAACAGTTCCCTTCCCTCCTCCCCTTACTTCTCTTCCTTCATGAGGTGCTATCAGAARAGATGGTGGAAGTGTTGGTTCAAGGCAGTGTTGTTGCCTGGCACAGAGACCTTTCCTGAAGGCAGCACCAGCTTATGAAGCCTGGACCATCCAACACCATGCTGGGGCTCACCTGCTCCTCTCTGCTATAAGTGCAGAGCACTTGCATCCTCTGCAAACATCATTTGGGTATGCAGGACTCCAGATGAAACCACGCAAAGACAACACTGAATAGATCACACTGCTACAGACTGAGAACAGAGGCTTGGTGAAATAACTKGTTTACATGAGATAAATGAAAAAGYCTATGTGAAAGACAGGAATTGCAGATTATTGTTTGAATCCTGTCAGAGATGTCTCCCATCACTGCAGAAATAGATCAAATCAGCTATCGTGGAAGTGAAGTAGCCTGATGTACCTTTCTTCTTCCTTTGCAAGGGACAGGTTTTGGGTCTGTCTACAGAGTGTCTTTGCAGACAGCCATCCCTCTACAGCTACAGACTGTGTCAAGTGCTAAGGAATTACTCCAAATATACCCTTACCTTGGACTCGGACTTTTCTTTCACTCAGAAATCCCCGTAGCTCTTAGGATCCATTAAAAGCATTGCACAAAATCCCAGCAGGACTACATTCCTATACCACAAGCATCTATTTCCTTTAGGAATATGAAGGGAGGCCAGTTCATTACTGTGGCTACAGACCTTAGTGCAGCTAAAGCAACACAGCCACACTGTGTGTGCATGGCACCCATACTGTGTTGGACAGTAGTTGTATGGTACATCATATACAAATCTGTGTGTTCTCAAAGCAGTCTCCTGATATTCCCCTACCAGGAAACTGATTTGATTATGGAAACGTCTTAAGACTTCACTTGCAACTGAACAAAACCAAAGGGGAATCAGACCTTCTTTTCTTGTTATAACAATCAACTACAACTTAAAATATTCAAGGACACTCTTCCATCCATTTTCTCTTTTTTATTCATACTGCAGATCCTGCTACATTACTTTGATTGTCCACGTCCTTATCCCTTCAGAACAAGCCAGTGACTTGGTCATATACAAAAAGGTATCTCTTCCAATGTAATGTCAGTGTTCCTAAACTTGTGGATCCCCATCTCAAGATCCTTAACGTAAGCTTATCATAAAAGTGATATCCATGGAGATGTATATATATATATACATATATGTATATATCAGATAATCCATCCTCCTGCCCTTGAAAGGATCACTTATATAAGAATCTTCCTTGTCATCTATACCTCTACGGACCTGAGTCACTTCAGTTAGAAGCCTGTGACCTTGCTGAACCACTTCTTGAGCTCCAACATATTTTCCTCAGAATGCCCAAACTTGAGAGCCCTGCCTTTTCTGTCCTGAATTCAAACCCAGTCCTCCAGTTTGACTAGTTTCTGTATTCCCATCCACCATTGCCACCTATGTCTGTTCCTGTAAGTTCATTGAATAAAGATAAAATCTCACCCATAAGATTCTGCAGTAATACCCCATTCAAAAACTCCATGCAGACTGAACATCGGAGCTAAAGAAAGGTTCACCTCTCCATAAAGGTTTTGTTGCTCCTTTTGAGTTCCTTCTCCTGGCTAAGTTCCCAATTTACACTTCTGTAAACAAAAGAAGAATCCATCACTCACATCCATATTATTTTCCTCGWTTGTTCCCTACATGCAAAAAGCAGAAGTGGAATGTGTTCTTACATGTGAAAGAGTGAGGGAGTAAAGAAAATAGGAGAGATTGAGAGAAAGGAAGAGAGAGAGGCTCTAAAACCTCATTTTCCTGGTAATTTACTCTTCTATTCAGTTGAGTCCTGCTGCTYGTAAGCCTATTCCTGTTACAATATTAGATATAAACAAGTAAACTGTGTAATGGATCACATTAAGCAGGCCCTGCATCTTGAGGCAGGATTTAATTTGCATGGCAGATTATCTTGTCTGCAGTAGGAGAGGCACCCTGGGGCACTGACTGCATTAATAGGATCTAGTTTCTTAAAATCCATTAAGTCAATTGAGTGGACCAGTCTATAATCTCATTTCAAATCCAGCGTGAAAATGCTTAAACACTAGCCCTATGACACCGACAGCGGAGAAGTGACTAAAGGGACACTGGAGACTGCACTCTGCCATATTGCCTGCCTACTGGGAGCAGGGAAAAGAAGGGAAATGGGTAGGGCTCATTCTCTTTCAGCAAACTCTATTCAGAAAGATGCTGACAGCAGGAGAGAGGTGAGGAGGAGTCAGAAACTATGTAAGGGGAAAGACTAGACTCTCTCCCAAGTAAWGACAGTGAGCTGTTCAACAGAGTCAATTGGCTGATGATGTTTTGGATACCTTATTCCTCCAATGCAGTCAGAAAGATGAGTTTGTGAAGGGAGGATTCTTTCACAGGGGTGTTCTACTATGAGTCACAAGAATGGGAATTTTCAAACKATCCTGAAAAACAGAATGAGTCTAAGACATGTGGTGTTGCAATTAAAATACAGGAGTAGAATAGGAGAACATCAAAGCTGTGGAATCCTTGGCTTATGACCCCTCCACTCTGGGCTGCCACCAGAAGGCAATGTTCTTGAAATCAAATAGATTTGCAAAAGGTTATTCTTGGCCTAGGTGATTGAGTAAACTTTTCCCATTTGCTCCATGAAAGAAAACTAGATAAAGGCTCAATTTATCTCAACCCTGTCCACAAAGTCCCCTAGGTAAGAACACTTTTTGGTTTGGATATATGCAAACTATTTAACATAAAGGGTCTCCAATCTGAGATCTGGGTACCTTGACCACATTACATTAACACTGTAACCACAAATAGCAACAATAGTAGTAGGGGATACACAAAGCCAGATATATTGAAAATGGACAGATAGAAAGTCAAAARGAAGGAAAAAAGATAATAACTGAAAAACTGCAAGAATAAGAAACCTCCAGGACCAGCATTTATGCAAACACTCTAAAGAAATCAAAGTTCATCGAAGTTACTAACAAATTCATTCAATTTATCATTAAAAACAGCCACTCTYCCATCAGGCTGGAGTGGAGCCAAAACTTTGCACTTCTTTTAAAAGAGGTGCTAAGGGCAATCATGGGAATTATAGACCTCAGTGAGCCTTACGCCAGTACCAGGAAAAACAGCTGAGAAAATCATTAAAGACAGAGTTATAAAGCACCAGGCTAGGTGAATGTAATGTGGTAAAGAAGCAGTTCCGTTTCTCCAAGCTGACTTTCTGACCTGCTAGTGTTCCTTGGAAATGTCAGCAGCTCTGAAGAAGCAATGATAAGTAGGAGTCACCTAGCTATTAGGGATTTAACAAAAAACACATTCAAAAATTTTAGGGCTCCACTCCTGCTAATATACATAAAACCCAACGATGGGATTTTACAGCACACCACTGATTTAAGAAAAAAAATAAAACAAAAGTTGTACGGAGTTCTCGTAAGAATCCCCTTCCTCAAACTGTGGCAGAGTCTCTAGAAGGGATCAAACTCAAGTTTTAGTGCCTAAAGACAGGCCTTTCCCATCCAAGCTGCAGGTGAGCCATAGCAATTGGCTCCAGCAAGTTGCTGCAGTGCCTGGCTCCTGGGCCACATGCAGGACCACATGTCCTGTATCTGCAGTGGATGTCAGGGGACCATGTATGGTCCAAGTATGTCCTCAATGCTGAGGCATAYTGGGAGCAGGCTGCTGCTGAAAGGGCTGCTGTTCATGGGCCACTACTGAAGAGTGGCAGAACATTATCCAAGAGCCATTCCAAGCTGCTGTGAACGAGGCCACCTCATGAGCCCACAGGATACAAGAGGTCAGAGACAAATTGATCAGGTTCTCAAGCATTTAGGCAAAACAAAAATGGCATCAGTAAGAAAAACCAGCTCCAAAGCCAACAAATCACCCACTTTCAGTCTCGGGATTGTGTGGCTTTGCTCTGATGTAGTCATAGTGTCTTGGATCTAGTTGATTTACATGCTTCCACTTCTTATTCCTTCCCAGCTGGAGTCTCCAGTTTGCCATGCCTGGCAGAGCTCACACTGTTATAGGTCTCAGCACTTGTTCCTCCCCTACCAACACACAGCTTTTCCTTCAGAGCTTTCAAATGCTGCCAACCTGCTGCCGAAGGCATTTGTGTCAGGGGAGCCCAAGGGACTGATATTAATCCAGTGGTGAATACCAGTCATAATGAGTCCAATATATTCTCCATTTGAAGAAATCTTTCAGCTCTGATTTCTAGACACCATATATCAGGGAGGTCACTATATACCCATCCTGTTCTTATTCCCTTTCTTAAATACTCACTTTGTAGGGAGACAAGATCACATGGAAGATGGATATTTGGGTTAGTGCAGTGCACCAGCCTTTATATTCTAAGCACTGATTAGAATCATTGCACATCATTTTTCTCAAAACTGCAGAGGCACAAGCACAGCTCCACTCTTTTCATTCAGAGCTGTTTACTCTGAGTGCCACCCTCCCCGAACAAACACAAACATTCTCACAGCAGTCCCTCCTCAAACTCAACATTTTCTCAGCAGTCCTTACCCAAACTGCTGAACATAACCTCCAGGGTCATGACAGATAATGGCAGTCACACTCCTTTGAACTTTAAAATTGCAATAGGCAGTGCCACAGGACCCCTGATGGGGTAGGTGCCCATGCACAAATATCCCCTCAACAGACAAGTTGGTGTAAGAAGAAGGAGCACTTTTGCCTGGGGTGAACAACTGCTATATGCCCTGGAGRGATGCAGAAGGAAATTTTCAGCTCATGGGGTTTTATCGCTGGTTTTGGGCCATTCCCTGCTGCCCTTAAAGGAGGCTTGTGGCTTAAAGACACAACCAACACTGTCACCTTTTCTTACAAGTATACCATGACACTGGTGAACTGCAGCTTGCAGAGCAAACCACATCATCCTTCGTGCTCCCAGTCAGTCACGTGATGTCCTGCATTATCACAGACCAACACTTTTTTTCTTTGAAGGAAGCAGAGAACCATCAGCTGTTTGCAAACCACAGCATCATCYACCTCTCCCACACAAACCACAGATCAAAGGTCTCCACTTTCTAAACCACAGAGTGGTCCCAGTGGCCACAAGAAGCAGATGTCTAGCAGTACACTTTCTGCTAGACATCAAGACTGTGCAGTCTCTGCAATGTGTAGAAGGGAAAACATTTCCCTTTAGACGTCCTGGGTACATATCCAAAAGACAAAAAAAACACCCAGTCACTCATACCTGCCTGTAGGAGGCACAGCAAAAACTGAGGGGAGCAGGTGAAGACTGTTACACAGAGCTAGTGATACACTRGCTTATAAATTGCATACAAAAAGCACAGCAAAGAGGAAAAAATGGGCTTCTGTACCTCGAAATTACAGCAGGATACACTAGGAATCAATTTGACACCACCCCTTCTGCTCTGCAGCTTCTATGTTACAAGGAAGCAGCTCACCTCTACCTTGAGCCTATATGAAAGATTGAATATGTACCCTTCCTGAAGCCATTGGTATCTGCTCGAGCTTGACAAGATATTGAAACAACAATTCCAAGAAGCACAAACTGCCCCATTCATCTCCCTGAGTGGCTCACTTGCTTCCTGATGACAATCTGCTAAATATCTTCAYTTAATTAGTCCGCTGTTCTTTGAAGCAAGTAAAAATGCAATGTGACAATTGTGCTAGGACTATCTTTAACATAAGTTACTCAAAAGAGACAGTTCATTTTGTTGAAAAGAACTGACAGTTTTGTGGAATGCCTCAACTTATCTTTCCCTCATCAAGAATGACTCAGATTCAACAGGCCCAAAAATAACCAAGACAGACAAACAAAAGGAAATTACAAGGTTCTTCACATTGCCCTCCAGAGCCCACAGAGTGAYTCAGTCATTGTGGGCTTCTGGTGTGCTTCAGAAAAGGGTCTGCCAGCATTTGGGTGGGAAAATGGTCATGAAYTGCTCTTACGTGAGGACACAGGAGAAACATACAGATTTAGGAGACTAATTTGAACACTGACAAGGTCTCTGGCTTGAAAAATTGAGGAAAAGAGATTAAAGTCAGTCAGTAAAGGCCAGTCTCTCTTATCAATTTAAGTATATATATCTAAACAGAAAGAATTAAAATAAAGGATTAATACAAGAATTTAAAAAATATTTGAAGACAAGTCAAATATGTCAGCACAAAAACTTCATCCAGGACTGGCAATATGGTAAAAGTGTGCAGTGAAGAGTGTGAGAACAGACAGTAGGATTTGGCATCCATAGTGGGAGCTTTATTTAAATGAAAAGAAAGAAGAGTTTCCATGAGCCTCACCAAGTCAGAGATGAAAGAGGAGCTTCCATCCAATAACAAATTCATTAATTTTTCTTATCAAATATGCTGAGCCAAGACATATTCCCCAACTGGGAAAAACAAGGACCTGCCATGTCCTGAAGTTTCACTGTAYACTGGGTGAGCTGCAGACAATCCTGACAAGACTATATCTGCTGAAGACTAATGACTGAATGATCAGAAATCCAATCCTCTCTTTGGCAGCCCTCTGCACTGTCAAAAAACTGATATGAAAGCTGAAGTGTATAGGCTCATCCCTTGGTAGGTCCACAGAATTTAACTACCTTATCAGAAATGGCTTTTGTCCAGCATGTCTGTGACAGTCAAAAGTAGGCATGGTCTACAATAAACTTTGGCTTACACACTCAATGAAGATCACCTAGAGTGCCTGCTACTAAAATTAAATATGAAGACTATCAGCTTCAGTGAGTGCAGAAAAAAAGACCTCAGCAAGGAGAAAGGAAAAATGTTAGGAAAAGTCACTTGCGAGCCATCCTTCATATGTTCTGAATGGTGGCATTTGTTTAAAGATACCATTGGTTCTTTCCAGTTCTATGTCCAGCATYAGTAACAGAGTCGCTTCCTCCCATATATATTTCTTTGCACCCTATCACACAGAACACAGCCTCCATATTTTCCAAGCATATGGAAAGCTAACTTTACATAGKGCATATTTTATTTTAAAGAGAGAGTTCTGCTCAAACCTTTTCTTTCTATGCAAAGTGGCCTAAAAGGATAACATAAAAACAACCTAGAGATTTGTTTCACTTGCTTTGTAATGCAGGCATTTTYGCATGGGCTAACCTCTTTATGTACTCCCAAGCTCAAGCAGTAGAGTCTAAGAGACCATACTGTTGTAGACTAAGATGTGYTCATCCAAGAGCACCATCTCTTTGGGGTCTGTATACAGGAAATGTAAAGGGCCCATTGGCACCAAGGGATCCAGGCATCAAGCAGTAAGCTGAGGAAGATGAAAGCAAACATTTGTGAGCAGGCTGGTGTGGGAACCCCACTCATTCCTTCCCTAGGAGCTGTGTCTCCCTTCTTATTCTATGGTCTCCACAACACATGCATGGAAGTCTGAAGTCTTCACTCTTCTCTGCCCTCAGACTTATAGACCCTGGGGGTCCAAGATTGCCAGGGAAAAGGACTGTCAATATCTGSTAAGGCAGCAGCTGAAGATGGTTAAACTGTTTGTCTTCTCAGTGCTGCAGTAATTTCCCAACTGATTTCTGAACTCCAAAAGAAATTACAAGGATGGAGGGGAGGAGGGGAATTAGAGGAAACTAGGGCTTCATCATTCAACAAGAGTTTGTGAGAAAGCAGGTAATGTTGAGGGACCACCAAACGCGACGTCTTTCATTGCCCCACCTCCCACAATGCAAAGGTGCAGTGTTACCTCTTCTCCCAACCCCTCATCTCATCTACCCCCAGACAAAGTATTCCCGAGCTCACCATATAATGCAGTTTTTCATGGCATGCCTGCTTATCAGGACTCTGAAACTATGTGAGACATGCATGCAGACAATGGCCCTGTCTCTCAGCCATGGAGGGCTCTGAAGGGATCCCTTTCAGCACTCACAGATTGCTCTGTGTTCTCTTAATTGACAGACCCGGCCAAGTCTGACAGCAGTGGCGTGCAGCTGGTGCAGGCTGCTCCGTCTCAGGTAGGCCACCTTTCAGCAGGGAAATTGCTTTTGATTGGCTTTATTGGAAGTAGCTTCTCCTATTCTGCTGGCAAAATACCCTTGCATTTAATGGCTGACAGTTTAGGACCGAACTCTCCTTCCCAGGTTACTTCTTTTCCTCATAGACCTAAATAAGCTACCTTGAACAAGACTGGATCTCAGCCATAAGGTACAACCTCATTTGGTCAGAATTGCTAAGGCTCTGGAGCCAGTTTCTCTCAAATATCCAAGATTTGGCTATGGYCTGAAAAAATTTAGATTGCAAAGCAAGATCAGAAGAGATGACAAATGCTAAGGGGAAGTTYTTAGTGCATGCTCTAAGCCTTCTGAGAGTCTAGGCTGCCACTTTCAAGAAGGCCTCCAGCTGCAAGAGGAGTTGGTCTACCTTTTCTTAGCAGCTGGTGAAGGACAGACATGAAGTTTCACTCAGACAATTTTCAGCCACAGGTATCTGTGACATCAATTATTTACAAAAAGTCATTAGTATGCAAATGAGTATTTCTTGGGGGGTGGAGAGAAGGGTGGGGAAATAAATTTCAAAAAGACAGTGATGAGACTGGCATGCTCTCTTTTAAGTTGTTAGCCTGCATCTGGCTATCCTGTCCTTCCCTCCACTCTCTGGTATGCTGTACAGACTAAGCCCATACTTCACARGCTGCCAAATGCAGTCCTAGTTCTTTTCTGCATTCAGGGAGAACTAAATWAGTCTTCAGTTTTATCAGAGGAAAGTGTAAATGTAATCTCCAATGCCTTCCATCACTTTTTCCTTTCCAAAGTTCTGTTGGCCTTAAGATTTTATTGGTTTTAATTATTTCTAATTTTTTATATATTTGCACTCAACTTTACACTGTATTTTATTATAGCACTTCTGACAGGTTTTGCTCAAMAACAAACAGAATCAGGTTCAATCTTTAGGGGTCATGAGCAAAGATCAGTTTGAGAACCCACTCAGAAACCTGGGAAAATTAAACTAAACTACTTTGGCACTCAATGAGCTGTGTTTCTCCAGAAATGATTACTCCAATGACCTAACCAACCAGTTCTTCAATAAAGGGAAGAAGAAAAAGAGAAATTGGGGGRAAAAAAGTGAGTTCAAATAATTGCCAAGTGCACTTTTCTCAAAGTACAGCAAGAAGTTTAAAGTTCTCCTCTCAGATTTCCTGGTGCAGAACAGCTGGGACAGTGAGCAGCTTCCTACTCCCTGCAGCAACGTACAATCTAGCATGTCTGTGCCAAGTCAGTTCCTGTTCTTCAGGGCTCCATCCTTCCTTCTCCTTCTAGGAAACACTTCTCTTCAGGTATCAAACTCAGGGATCTCTCAGGCCCTGTCTGTTCAAGAGATGGAGGAGCTCTGGAGGAAGGTACAGGTGCTGTTGCAGTAGACTCCTTGTTTGAGAGTCATTTCCCACTTTAGCCAGCTGTGCCACCTCAGCTGAAGCGCCTGCAAGCAGTGAGCACAGGTGAGGACAAAGGGGACTGACACCCACCATCAGATACCATGACTGCAGGTTTATTAACCTCATCCTGCCCAGTTCTCAGCCTAAAGCAAAAGGGAAGCTTGCTATGTGATCAAAGCACTGAACCAGATTTGGGGAATCTGCATTCTCTTTTAACAGCAACCTAAAATGCTTTGAGTTTCTTTTCAAAAATGCAATACATTTCCCTGAAAAATACAGACCACATTTTCTACAGGACTTAAAGTTTCTGGTGCTGTCTCTCAGCCATGTAGAGTATTTCAAAGCAGTGGTGTTTAATCCTTTATATATCATTGATACAGAGAAAAYAGAAATTTATGGCAGAAGGTCCAGAGACCAAATATAAGAAATATCACCRTATTATGCAAAACATCATCACAAGTTGTTCCTATAAACATCACCTATCAACACCTAGCACTATAGGATCTGGGTGTTTTCTATATGACACCAGTGAAATCCTTCTCTCCTCTGCACACATCTCTGCTGGAGATATCGCTTCTTATTGCTTGCTGATTTGTATTATGCTGGTCTGCACATTCCTGTGTTATCTGAAGTGGTTGCTCAAAAAGAAGGAAATGTAAAATCACAGGGAGGTATTTTTCTCAGAAGACAGTATTGTAGGATTTCCTAAAGATGCTCAGAAACTGAATTCATCTGCTTCCTGAAGTCTGATCTCCTTTCCAAGGAAAGACCTGCTGCATCCTACCTCTAGCATGTTATGTTCCTATAAGCTGCAATATACCAGTTGCCAGCTGAAAAATCTGATCTTTAACTAGATAAAAAATCTGATCTTTAAAGTCAGTGTAAGTCAGGTGTAAGTCTTACACCTTAGGAACAAATCACTATTACTGAGATCCTCTTGTCTGAAGACAGTGTCAATTAGACACTGACAGGGCAGGCTACAGGCTCTATTGCACAGTGCAGAAGCACAGAGCAAAGGGTAGGGGTCCCATCCTAATCTCCASGGAATTCAGCTCTGTGTGCACTTCTTGACACAGAAGGACACAGTTTCTGCTAGGCACAAAATGTGGAGTCTGATTTTCCATTTTTTAAGCAGAGAAGAATTTAGGTTTTTTGCTAGGTGGACTGACATGCAATGGGTTAGGACAGACAACACAGGCATATCTGCACTATCACAGACATTACCCTGATAGTTAACATCACCCCTTCGGCAAACCACAGGCTTATTTTTAAATTTATAACCGAGTGATCTTTTCCAGGGTTTATAACTCTTTCAGTACATGACAATACATGCAGTCCAGCTTGGGTCTTTTCTCTATGGCCATTGGGACAAGCTAAAAAACGTGGCCAGAGAAGCACTGAGAAAGACACAACAGTGGCACAAATTCCATTGAAGAGGGGTCAATATGCAAGGCTTTTTTCTCCATGTGAAAGCTCTTCACTGGGAAAGTCTCCAAGCCAAAGGGGAGAGGCCCAGAGGGAGGGAAGAGTAAGAGGCCCTGTGGGCAGACAGCAAAAAGGCTTCTGACTCTGCCAGGTGACACCTGGATAAATAGAAAACACTGTTGTCCCCTGATGCCACCTGGATTAGGGAGGTGACCAGCCACTAAGGGTCTGAAAGGCTTTCAAGTTACTCAGCTGGCAAGTCCAACMTTTTCATGATGACCACTCCAGTGGGAGTCTGGAGTAACCATTCAAGTTACCATGACATCTCAAGTAACTATGCTCATGCTGGCTAGCCCAGGCACGGGCAAGAGGTCCAGGGGACATGGCTCATGAGCAGAGGATCTGGGCCTCTCCCAGACACTGGGAGCAGAGAAAGGGAAAAGCTATGAAGGAGTACAGGGGGTGGTAGGGAAGAGAGATGTTACAGGGCTACACGTAATGACTGCCATGGGGACAAGTACATAGTCAGGACTTGCAAGCAACCCTTACCAAAAGGTAACGTCAGTCATTCTCACTGGTGGGGGAGGCGAGGAAGAGAACTAGGAGAGTAGCTCAGCTGCAGCAAAGCCACACAAAGTTGTTCTGTTCRGCCGCCTTTGTGGCACTGTTGTATTTATTGAAGGCAGCAGCAGTTTGTTCTGTCCTTTCAGTTACTGTACGGGACCCGATCGGGGTGCAGATGGGACTACAAAGCAGCCCTTGTTGTCAGTAATGTGACTCACATGTCAGGCTCTTATTTGCTGTCAGTGGCTTTATTAAAGTCTACAGTTTCAGACCCTAGACCCTTGCCTATTGTATCCCCTGGCCCCAGAGATTCTCTTAGGGAGCGCTCACAATTACCAACTCTCTCACAAGAGCACACAAACACACTGAGCTGGCAGAGCAACTGTGCACTCAGGGCTGATGCCCAGGCTAAAGCCAAGCTGGGGCACTYTTCATCTCTAAAGCTAACACATGTACAGAAACACACAGGACACAGAAGAAGCCATGTCTGACACAGGATCTCTCCATCTAAGATCATCTGGTGATACATACATTTCAMTTAAATACATTTATTTATGTTTTGCACTTAGAAATATACTAATACTTGCACTCATGCTCGCGTAACTGTTCATGGCTATGCTCTCCCTATGTTCAYATTCACAACTGTGCTTCACTCACRTATTTGTGCATTCACACTTGTGCACCAATACCAATACACAGATAGGCCAAACCTTTGCACATTGCACACCACACATAGTCACATCAACAAGTACCCCCACAGGTACTCACAAGCCCTCAGTGTCACACAGGCTGGGACACTTGCTCTCACCACTGCATTTTCACACTACCCACAAATCGTAGTCTCACCCTGATGAATACATTCTCACAGATTCAGCATGCATTATCGTAGCTGCACAGTCACCGCTRCACACAGACGAGAATTTCCAGAAAGGCATTCACATCCCTTCACTTAGAGTAGAACACAATTCCAATTTCAGAAAATCAACTGAATTTAAAGACTTATTTCCTAGGTGAATCTTCCTGTAAAGGCTCAGGCTCTGACGTCTACATAAATGAAGAGCAATTTCCCCAACTTTACCATATACTTGCATGGCTGAGAACAGAAGTCTCACTTCCTTCTAACACAAAGTTATCCTTCAATGTCATGGTTGCTCCTGACCACCTAAGGATTCTCTTTCCAACCTTAAACTAGAAAGCAGGATATTTGCCACCAGCCCTGCTGCGGTGCACAGAGTCTGTCTCCCTGAATCAGCCAACTACAGAAGAAATCATGAAACAGGCTATCAAGACCACTGAAAATTGTTAGAGTAAAAATGGAATAAAAACAGGACATAAGCAGCCAAGAAAAGATCTTTCATAAAGGGAAAAACACAACAAACCAGAAATTCCAAACCAAAACCACACAAGTTTGATAATCAGCAGGCAAGTGCTGTGATAACAAAAGAGGACTGGCTTGAACATCCTGGATGTCAGTGAGAATCCTTCCACAGATTTCTCTGTTGGGTTGGACACGGTGTCTCACTGTTTCTCTTCAAGAGTCACTTCAACAGCAACAAGATAATCACAGATACACCTGCTATGCACTCCATGTCAGAAGAGTCATGTAAGCCCACACTTATTCTCATTTCTGTTCAAAAAGAGCTTATACCTATGCAGAGCATTAAGAGCAAGCTAACTTCGATGAGAACCAATTCCATGATTCCCCCATAAGCCCCTATACTATAAAAAGACCACGAGATAAAGACATTTTTTCTCCAGGTCACAGACCTCTTTGAGTGACTGAAGTATAAAACCAGCCTCCATTCTACACAAGCCTCAATTTCATATAACCATGACAAAACTTGAGGGCTCTGATCTGCAAGGGCAAACCTGACCATCTGTGGGCTTTATGGATCTTGGACACCGCACAAGGATCGTGACGTTGGAGCATCGGATTCTTCACACTCCAGCACAAACTATGTTAGCCAGTCACTTAAGCAGCTCTGAATGATTCACTAGCTCTGATACTTTTTATTGCCTGCTGTTAATATTGTTGTTTGTGTAGTGGTGTGTGCTGACACATTCAGCTGTCCCAAAAACAGGTGGATTTGAATGGTCTGGTGATGTCAGAAATGCTTTAAATGTGAACCATAGAATCACAGAATATGCTGAATTGGAAAGGACCCGAAAAGATCACCAAGTTCAACTCCTGGCCCTCCACAGGATATCCCCAAGAGTCACACCATAAGCCTGAGAGCATTGTCCACTTGAACTCTGTCTGGCTTGGCGCTGTGATCACTTCCCTGGGGAGCCTATACCAGCGCCTGACCACTCTCTGGGTAAAAAACCTTTTCCTGATATCCAGCCTAAATCTCCCCTGATTCAGCTCCATGCCATTTGCTTGAGTATGTCACTGGTGACAAGAGTGAAGAGATCACTACCTGTCCCTCTGCTTCCTCTCATGAGGATGTTAGAGGGTACATTGAAGTCTCCTGTCAGTCTCCTCCAAGCTGATCAAGCCAAGTGGCCTCAGCTGCTCCTCATATGGCTCCCCTTACAGACCCTTCACCATCCTCACAGCTCTCGTGTGGACACTCTCTAGTAGCTTAATGGTTTTTTTTTCYATTGTGGTGCCCAAAACTGCACACAGCACTCGAGGTGAAGCCGCCCCAATGTAGAGCTGAGTGTGACAATCCCCTCCCTTGCCCAGCTGGTGATGCTGTACCTGACAGGAGCACATGGATGGCCCTCCTGTTTGCCAAGGACATTTTTGACTCATATTCAACTCCCCATTGACAAGGATCCCCAGGTCCCTTTGTACTGCACTGCTCTCCAGCCTCTCTTTCCCCAGTCTGTACACACAACCCGTGTTGCCCCACCTCAGGTGCAGAATCTGGCACTTGCTCTTGTTAAACTTCATACGACTGATGATTGCCCCAATTAGAGATTGTCAGGATCTCTCTGAAGGGCCTCTCTGCCCTCGAGGGAGTCAGCAGCTCCTCCCAGTTTACTGTATTCGGCAAACTTGCTTAGTATTCCTTCAAGGCCTGGTCCAGGTTGTCAATGAAGATGTTGGAAGAGCACAGGACCTGAGATGGAGCCCTGTGGAACTTCACCAGTGACAGGTCACCAGCTTAATGTCACCCCATTAACTATAACTCTGTACCAGCCTATCACATAAAATGGCTTTTCATCTATATCCTGGACATTTTGTCCAGAAGKATACTTAAAATTTGCCCATTAATACTGCAATTGTCATTGTTTCAACTTTAATCTCATAAGAGAAATCCTTTTACTGCAGAAGTCACAGAGGGTATTTCAAACCAAAATACCCTGTATTTACAACTCTGGAAATAGATATGAAGAAAACAGATCCAGAAGAACACATATATTGATTAGTAAGGGCTCTGGATCCACACAGATTTATTTCTGCAATTTATTTTATACATCCAGGCAATTACTCTGAAATCAAACCAAACACATTAAAAAAAATCTTTTCAGGATTGGAGGCAATAAATGTATACCAGGGACCTGATATTTCAGAAAAGATCTGCATCTTAAGGAATCCAAGTCTGAGTTTCTAAACAATACAAATCTTGTTCCAGAATTAACCCTTTAATAGGAAACATGGATAAAACAGAATTGTACCAAAAAGACAAGATGAACCACTTTTGGGTGCYACAAGCCTATTTTTGCTATTTAATATCACGTGGAGTAAAACACACAGATTACATTATAAAAAAACAGAAGGATACTTTAACTAATCTCTAAATAAAGAAATGCATTTATATATTTGACTCATATATGTATACTTATTTGATTTCATTCTGACAATACAAATGCTGGTATTTCTGTTTCTTTCTGGAATTTTGCATACTTCAGAACAGCACAACTTATCACACGAAAAGCTGCATGGGAGTGAGTCTGGACTAGTAGGAATGGCTCTATATTTGTGACAGCACTAAGGAAAATGCTTGTAAATGAAAAAATGTTTCTAAAAGGAGATCAAGGCTGGCAGTAATACAGTAATACAGTGCAAAATACAGTAATACAGATGTACAGTTTCACTTTTTCTATTAGAGGGTTTCAATTTGCTTTACAAATTATTACTGTTCTGCTTTTATTGCACGTGATAGTGGCCCCAGTGTACTTGATCAGTAACTCCTCAAGTTTGCCATAACAATGATGCTTCCCCTACACTCTATATCCTAGCCAGAAGCTATAATCTGATCATGCTAGAAGTCACTTGGAACTGTAGTATATTTAAGCATAGTAGGATCCCAAGATGCTGCGTGTTTACTCCCTTACTGACATGCTTTTATCCCCAATTAAATAATTTGATTATATGCTTCTGTAGAAGGGCCTTTTAAGATTACTTTGACCCTACTTAGTTGATTTTCATTGTAGTTTGGTTACAATTTCAAGCTCTTGACTAAGCAGGTTTTATTCAGGAAATACCAAATTATAAGAGAAGCTAAAAATAGAATATGAAGGCAGAGCCTCTAGATGATCCAAGACATAGATATAGCTATGCAGTCCATATAACCACTAGGTTTTATAACCATCACGTCTCCAGCCTGGGAACTTGCTGCACCTTTCTGCTGTGCTGCTGCACAGCTGACCTTCCCAGTTTGTCAGTAGAGCTGCCTTCCTTCCTACCTCTCTACTGCTTTTCCTTTCTTTAATGCAGCAATCAGAAGCTCTTTGTATTCCCTCCCAAGGACCTTCACTGCTAGCTGTACTCAGTATCTCTTATTTTAGGCAAGAAAAGAGCCCCATCTCGTATTCACCTCTATTCCCATACTCACTGTTAATTGCTGGATCTCCAAATCTGTGTCCTTGTGACCCTCACAGGTTTAATGAAGAAACAGCTCCTTACAGATGCCCCTTGCTTGTTTCATTTGTCTTTATCACAAGCCCATCTGAAAGAACCTTTATAAAGACATTTTCAAAAAAATTTCGTTCCTATTTATTTATACTGCTATTGCTACTTCAGGCAATCTTCATAAATTCCCTAAGCCATCTCTTATTCTCATCACCTGTTGTCTTTTATATTACAGTTCCTCTCTGAATCTATAGCGCAAAGACTGCCTTTCCTTCTCTGTTTTCAGCACCTATTCAAGCAAAACACCAAGAGCTTAGAGAATCACTCTAGAAATAAGGACCTTACCATTGGTTTCTGACTCTGCTCTTTCACTTGCTAACCTTTGCCTTTGCTTCCCTCGCTGGTAAAGGGTCTGCTTACTTCCAACAAGCATTTGTCACACGTGCAAAGCATTGTGAATTAAAGATCAGGTCCCACAGGTCTGATCCAGTTTACATTCAAGCAAAATTCCCACTACCATCAGAGAACACCCCAGTGTGTGGTTTAACTCCAACAATTATACTCAGGTTATTACTCAAGAGAATCAGGTTACCTGTTTGGATTCTTATACCTCCACTGTCACCTGCAGTCAAACCAGACCAGCAGACTACAGATGCTGGTGTACTTCAAAGCCCCTTGGGTAACTATCTGACCATCTCTGGTGGTAAATGAGCAAAACAGTCATACCAAAAAGGTCACCAGCCTGTTACAATCTCTGCTAAAAAGCTCCCTCCATCTTCTAGCTCAGGAATTAAAACATCCAAGATTGAACACTGGCAGCTGACAACACATTGTCAGTATGGCATTATATCAGCTGCATTAAATTGTGTTTGTGGAAGTGCAAGTACTGCAGGATATTGAAGTGACTGGGAAAATATAACAGCATTTCCCCTAATTCAGGCACATGGCCCAATCCTGTAGATATTTCGCCTTAAGGGTTTTTATCTACTGACATGGCTTAGAACTGTGCTGGCTCTCTCTTCAACTTTCTATCTGCTGGCCCTGCTTGCTAGATAAATAGCTATGCTCATATAGAAAAACCTGCACTAATAAAAACATAGACAGCCAGAAATCTGCTGCCAACAAGCAAAATATCCTATATTTCACTGCTCTGCCATGGGAGAGTCATATCTCACTGAACAAATATTCATTCCTAAACACTGTGCTAATGCATAAAAGAGTCTCCAACATATCTTGGAAAATTTATGGMAAAACAAGGCAGTCCAAGCTTCAGATTCTCTGTGCTTTGTTTTACCTCTCCTCTTTCCTCCCCATACACTTGAGACCATTTGAGAAGAAGACAATTTTAGATTTTTCCATGCACTGTTGTTCTTTAACTCTTCCCCTTCTACAAATAGGTTAAGTGGATCCGTGCTTTGGCCTGGGGTGTTTTTTTTGTTGTTGTTGGGATTTTTTGTTGTTATTGTTTTGTTGAGTTTGAGTTTTGGTTGTTTTTTTTTTTTTTTAATATGTTTGGGTTTTTTTATCCAAGTTAAAGCAGAAGTACTGGCTTCTCTGGTGTCAATTACAATACCACTGTGTCACAATCTTCTGTCTTGGACTACTAGAGTTCTAAAGCATGGAATCATCTTTTGTTTTTTCTGCTTTCATATGTTGCCTAGCATAGCAATGCCTTCACAGGTAAGATCCTTGGCATTCCAGCAATACAAATACTAGCAAGTGAGGCTTGCAGCAGTAAATGGGTGGTTTCCCTGATTTAAATCAGCAAAATCAGAAATAAGTTATTTGTCTACAAGTCACACTTGGACTTAAAGCTCTCTGGGACTATGTTTTGTGACTGCCAGGCCCTTAAGAATAAGGACATACCTGAGCATAAATGAATACTTGGAAACAATTCAACTTCTGTATTGTCAAGGATCAAGAGGTTACCTCTATCAAATAAATAAAGAAGCCATACCCTTACATAATTTTTATAGCTTGGGGCAAGCAAAAACGTTTTCTTCAAAATTACTAAATTACAAAGCAACTATCTTCCTCAAGTACTTTTCTGATTTATAACAAATGGGGAGTTCTTCCCTCCTTGCTCACAAAAACATTTGTGTAGTGCTATTGAAGACTCTTAAGCAACTTCCACCTTCTAGGCCAACAGAAGCTACATTTCCTAAGAAGTGTCTCACAGTATTTACTGACAACACAGACATATATTTGCATTTGTTCTCATTATTCAGGATGACTGTGTGCTTTGAGATCCTTCAGAATGACAGGCACTACATTGGTAACATAATTAGTTATTATATGACAACATTTTTGGAAAGATACTAACTCAAATATTCCTTGTTTTGACATCACTACCAGGAAAGCATGAGCAAAGAGAGCAAGAAAAACATTTCTTAAAAAGCAAGTGTTACTATTCTATCACTTTCAAAACTCAAGCTCCTGGCTGTGTAGAGCTTTGGTGTCATCATAGTAAAAAAAAAAATCAGGAAAAAARGAAGTATGAAAAGGATTGCTGAGTATCCATAAGAAAAGAAAGCATATTACACTGCCAGAAGTAGAAAAGGACGCACACTGCTTACCTGTGCCTGCCTCAACTCTTCACTGGGGGCTTACAGAGCTCAAACTCTTACCTGAACATGGCAGTCAGGGACAACTGTATAACACAACCTCTCTGGAACTCATTCTTACCTCACCTCCGTTTCTATAGGCAGCTGACATTTATATATTTTGGGCAGCATTAAGAAGGTTAATTCTAGCTTTATTAGCTATGTGTATAGTAAACAGGATAGAGAACAATCTTGGACACATTAAAAGTAATATCAAAAATCACTGGGAAAGAATCAAAAACTTCCTTTTCATTATTAAGGTTTTCTAGTCAAAGTTAAAGATGAAAATCAAGTTCTCTTCCAGTCCAAACATAATTCCACTAAGAAACACGTTTCACATCAACAAACGCTAATAGAAAATGTTCCCCACTGCTCACATGAAACTGTTATGCAGATGAAACATGTTTCCTGCCAGTAACAATGAGTTACCTGCAGTTAAAACAGCAGCTAATCAGCTTTACTCACCATTAACGTGAAATGAACATGATGCTAAGCCTACAAAATGTTGGCTCAAAGCAGCCATGGTGGTAAGTTGGCTATACCAAGTGAGGGGTCCTTAGCACATTCTCTAAGCACAAGTCTTTAAGACTGCTTTGTTACACTAAGGTATCACTGTTGAAAGATGCTTACTCCTAGAATCAGGCAGGAAAATAATTATCTGTGGTTTTCACTTGCTCTCCAACTTAACATGCATTTTCTTTATTTTATCTTCAACTAACACCAGCTGCTCACAGGGTTGCCCTACCCAGAACATGTTGGTGATCAATGGCCTCTCTCTCCCACTCAATCCTGACTGTCTATTTGAAAAGAAAGTGGAAGTCACTTCACTCCCCAAAAGTGAACAGGCAAATTAATGTCTGGTTCAGTTTCTTAATTCAGCATTTTGATCCAAAATTCTGGTATATCAGGTGGCATTTTTTCAGGAAAGTTAACATTTAATCACAAAAATTCACATTAGGCATCCTCTGTAAAAATCTATCTCCAGTGTTCCAAGTACTTTACTATGCCCATTCATGTCACAATTGTAATTAGCAGCACTGGAACAGGCCATGATCTGACATGCCAAGACCACTATATTCAATACTGAATTAAAAATGGGGAGACTTGCAGTTGTTCCTTCGACTCCTCAAGCACCATGACTCCTACCATGTCCCCAGCTGCTATTGCCATGTACTGGTTCACACTCTGGCCAGAATAAAACATATACAAGCTGGAAAGGCACAGGATATAGCCAATAGCACATACGGTTTATAGACCATTCTTGATTTGTACTCAGTAAGGCTCTACACACACTTTGTTATAAAAGCACAAGGATCCTTTAAGCCTCAAAGCAGTATTAGGTACTTCCTATTGCAAAGAGCTGTATGTACCAGACCAGAAATATCAGCTWGCGTAAATCAGCCTCAGCTTCCCCTTGAATACGTAGAAATTAAATTACTTATTCACAACTCAAGGTGTGAAATCATCTATTTTTGGAAAACAGAATTTTCAGTTCTCTGTAGCCAAATCACTGAACACATAGATGATCCATACCACAATCACTCAGACAGCTCAGGTTAAGTACGGTCATATCTCAGGTGCAAAAGCTGTCCCTTAACCATGCAAGCACAGCACTCTGGTGTCAGTAAACTCAAATGTCCTACTCTTAATTTTGAAGCAAGGAAAAATGTTTGGTCTCTAGTAAAGACTGGTGTTTTTTGTTAGGAACAAAACTAAAAAAATATATGGACAGAGAGCTGGATATTTGCTGAATTCTTCACAATCAAGTAAGGCTAGAACAAATAGATTCAAGACTGGTGACAATGAGCGTATAGCGTAGAATGCTGCTAAGTTGGGATTTGAGTTACGCTTAGGAACAGCAGGATCTGCAAAAAAATGAATTTACAACTGACCACAGTCAGACCTGTAGAGAAAAGGCAAGGTCTGATACCACTAGATAAGAATGCCAAATTCTGGGTTTCCAAACTGTCATCAAAAGTAGGATTAGAGTTAGGGATAGAGTCTGGAACAAGAGAGATTAGAGGAGCAAATTAATTGTCTAAATCTTTAAGACTCACAGAACCAGATGAAAGTGAATGTTGCTATAGTCAAATATTTATTCTTTATTTTTCACTGATGGCAAGTACCTGGGCAGAGGTCAAATCAGGGTTAGGATTACAATTAGGCTGTACCTTAGCATTCCAGAAACGAGGCTCTGCTAAATAATTTTTGTTGCTCAATTCTGCCAAACCTGCTCAGGGATAAGTAGATTAAAATGTATCATTTTTAATTGTCAGACAGAATGGGGTTACTGAGCCATGATCAACGCTGGAGTCGGAATGGCATCATTGCTTGAGGTAAGATAAGTGGTAAAATCAGTATCAGCATATTTAAACATCTTCTGATTAACTTTTGGACATAGCTGAATTTCTAGGCCATCACTCGTGCCAGGAATAAAGCGAGGACTAAAACTAAGATTTAACATACAGTTCTGTGCAGTCAGGTTTACTGATKAAATCTGTCCAGCCTGCAACAGGAGTGCAGCCTGCCTCAGTGGATTTGAATTTTTTGCAGTTAATTTTCACAGATCAACAGGTTCTTTAGCCCGAAATGATACTGTGAGTAGTTCACATTTAGAGTTTGAGACAGGAGGCTCTGCAGCATCATATCTCCATTGCAGAACTCTCCCAGGTCCTCAATGTTAAGATAAGAGGCTGATAGCCACAAACACATTTAATTTCTCAGCAGCACTGTGTCCTKGTGTTACAATGATCAGTAAGTCTACAGCTTAGCTTGGCTGCAGGATTCACAGTGGAAGATTTTGGCACTTACCTGTCTGGTCCTTGAARAAAAGGGTAGCTGTCAGAATGTTTAAAAATGTTATAAAGCCTTATTAGGAAGGCATGGATACCTTAGTTCTGGACAACCCATGTCTGGTTAGAGATGGCATTAGGGTTTGGATTTGGAGTTGAAAGCCATGCAGAGAACAGTTTGTTGCTACATTTTCCTATATTTATAGATTTAAMAAGAAGAGCCACTATGAATAAATTCATACACTCATCCCTAAATTTCAGACACAACTGAACTTCCACACTATGATAAAATCATTTAGGTTGGAAAAGACCTTTAAGATCACCCAGTCCTGCCTACTCTATCTGTGTTTGGGAAAGCTTCAATCAAGGACTTCAGACAGGCAGCTGTAAAAAACAAGCCTTGTGACAGGAGCATCAGTGGTCTAGTGAAGGCTAGTGGTCTTCACTAGCCTATATGAAAACCATGCTAGGAAAATGAGGGGAAGATTCAACTATTTAAGCTTGATTTCAAAGCCATGAGGGCTATGAAAACCACTACAGCAGGTTTCATGTGGATTACTGTTTGATATAGGGTGCTCAGCAATGTACCAGAAAATACTAAATTTTGCCCTGTCTCTTGTAGCAATTTCACAGTGAAATACAGAAATCTGCCTTTAAAACATAAACAAAACAAAAGCCTGCCTTTTCCTGCTCCCTGTGCCAATCATTTTGTTGTTTTGCCATAATTTCTACCCTTTTCTTTGGAGATGCATTTCTGTTTACTCATTTCATCTCCACCTTCGCAATCACCTCACAAAGCCACTTCTCTTTACAACATAAACATATGTCCGTGCCTCTGTATTCTCTTCTCCAGTACACAGTTGTTGCGTTTGACACTTTGTGAAGGTCTTGTGAAGGTTTCACACATTTCACCGTGATGAGGATTAGGGGACAGATCTATGAGGGGATCAATAACAGTCTGGCTTACCGCTAGTGTAGACCTTGTCTTGCTGAGACATAGAACTCATTTTTATCTCGTATCCTAAGCTTTGCTGGTTTTCAGGTAAGGCTTTTCTTCCTGAGCAACTTGGAAGTGATACGGTGTGTTATGGGATCACAAGTTAGTGGGGGTTTAGGGTCTGGGCCAGGCGCGGGCAGTCCCCCGGCTGAGCCGCGCAGGACTCGCTGTGCCTGGCAGTGGGCGGCAAACCCCGRTGGGCAGCGAACCTCCCCCCGAGCGGACAGCGTGCCCCCGGCTCCATCCCAGCCGTCCGTCCGTCCCTCCGTGGCGCCGGGATGCCAGGCGGTTCCCGGAGCGCCTCCGCCKCAAAAGGCGGCCTGCGGCTCCCCCTGCCGGCCCGGCCCCGGCCCTCGCCCCGCCCGCCCCGCTGCGAGCGGGGGCGATGCTCTCCACCAGCCTCGCTCAGAAACGGGCAGGGGACCCCCCAATTGACTGCGTGTTCCCCTCCCCCCTCGCTGCTAAAATAGCAAGTTTGTATGCAAACCCCAGCTGGCCCCATTTCACCAGATGCACATTCATTTCTATTCCTTTTCATTCTTCACAGAACATGTTATAATCTTTGATCATCATTTGTTTAAATTGTATAAGTAATCTGCCCGGTTTTAATAGGATTTTTCTATGAATCGGCAACAAACCATGAAATGTGATATTTTCACCATGACCGACCCAGGAAATTAGTCAACTTTGTCCTTGATTTACATGGGACCTGGCCAACTCTTCGCACATCGCAGTGGCAGCAGCTCACTGCCTGCTCCCCCTACATTTCACATTGCAATTCTTTTCTCTCTTTCCTTCCTCTTTATAAGCAGGGTTATATATACACTACAAATGCCTAGACTTGCCATCCATAAACCAGGCTGGAATTTAGCAATGCCTCCATGGCTGCCTAAGTAGCCCAGGTTAACGAGTGAGKCCCCACAAAATAGAGATTGGAAAAAAGCACCAGAGACTTATTAAATGCAATACATGTGGGAGATCTTGTTTCCAGCCTCTGATTCTGATCCTTTTGAGGGCAATAACATAATTTCTTCAAGTTTTCCATTGCAAGTATAAGAACTAGTTTCCTCAAAATAAAGCTGAGATCCTCAATTACAATAATTCATTCTAGGAGCTGGSGCTTACAGGAAAAAATAATTGCTGTAGTATTCAAAATAAAATGGCCAGACTTGGAAATGTTGAGACACCCTAGGGAATGATACAAAAATAGCTGTTTGAGCCAATTTTTCTATCCATCCATCCACCCACCCACCCAAGTATTTCACTTTATTTTAAATAATGTGCAATTTCTATCCTAGCCGATATGAAARCCACTATTATTTCAATATAATTTCAGGTTTTGGACTTGTTTTTTCATCCCGTTGTTTGACAGTGTGCACACATGCAAGCTTTCTGTCAAAAGTGAAATCACAAGGCAGTAATTTGGCACCAAGACTGTAATATATAATGCAAAAACACCCAGCGTGATCCTTGCTTGGGTAACAAGTTTCTCAGCTTGGGCACACAAGTTCCATCCTCCCCATGAGGACAGATTTCCAGTTCCTGTGCAATTYTGCTCTGCTGGAGACCATGGCTGTATGGAAAAATATGATTTTCCAAATGCTCTAAGCCTCACCAGCTACCTTCCAAAGACTGTGAAGACACTGGAAGGCAGAGTGGACAAACACAACACAGCCTGCAAGAGCCTGCTGCTAGCTAGGTAAATAGGTGGGAGAAAGAAGAAAGCTGTCCTTCAACTGCATCCCCAAGCAGCCAGAGGACAGAGAGCACAGTGGTATTGGGAGAACATGGGGTCACATTGCTCTTCAGGCTCAGTAGTGCTCAGTCTCCATGATCCCCCCAACAGGCATCCAGTGTGAGCAGGCAAATGCTAATAATTTCACCAGCTGCAACAGGTAAATATATTACCACACTGCAGAACAAACCACAATTGTATTCAGTTTTMTCCTGTCTCCCCATTCAAGCACAGTCTTCATATGCATGTTTGCATACAGCATTTGTTCTGGATTCCCCAGTGCTGTGTCTCTAAGCCATTATGGCAGCTATAGCTGTGCTCATGCAGCACTGAGGGAGTCAAGTTTCTGGGCCACATTTGTTCCTATGACACCTTCTGGTATCAAATCATCCATTTCCCCCCACTGTCTATTTCCAGTTAAAACCTCTTGCAGACAGGAGCTGTCTCTCAGTGCACGCATATTTGTTACACAGCGGGGCAAAGACTGGCCATCATCATGCTCTTGGGGTGCTCCTCTTGTCCCTAAGCTTTTCCTGTCTCACCCCAAAAAGCATTCCTCATCATCAAACTAAACCAGGAGAGCTGCTGTCGCTTCCTTCCCTTGCTTGGCCTCAGCTCTTCAGGGCAGCTAGATTCTCTGTCCTGGAGGCATTTAYGCCCAACTTTCCAATCCAGGCCTCCCTGCCCCCACATCCCGTGCACTCCCCAGTACATCACCCCTCTCAACTCCCCGGCCTGTGAACAGCCCCTAAGGTTAGGTTTTATATTTCTTACCCACTGGCCCCTCCACTCCCACCAAGTCAAACTTCAACCAAACAAAAAAGAAAACAGAGGCAGAGAAAGGAAGAAAGAAAGGCCCCAAGAGGCTCCCGGTCGTTCCAATCAGGTCACTGTTTCCATACCAATTAGGACAGATGCAAAGCACATTATTAAAAATAGGTCTGCAGACCCATCTATGTTRATTATTGTCCTCCGTTTCCGTCCCCAGCCAACTCCGTTAATTAATAAAGAAACTGCCAGAGAAGGAGGGGGGGAAAGGGTGGCAGGGATTCCCCTGACTGGAGCCTCCTGTTCAGAGAGTTCAAGAGAGAAATTGGACACTTGAGCCTCTCTGCCATTTTCCATTGTGTGTGTTTTTCCTAATGAACGGTTTAGTGATGCAGGGCTGGAAGTCAGCTTTACCCCACCCCCACTAACTACCATCCATCATTAAGTGACCCAGTAAGAGGTATTTAGTACTTAACCCTCTCTAGAAGAAGTCAGATGGTTGTGTGGCTGGTTTTTCCCTCTCCAACCATCCCTTCACTCCTCATCACTTTGTCTGCCTCTGAAAACATCTCTGCATTTTTTTTTGAGAGGATTGCTCTTCGTTAGAGGAGCCCTAGAAAGAGACAGCAGTAGTCACCCCATAGCCAGCCTTTGTACAGAAGAGGAAGCACTCATGTGGCGGAAAACCAGGGGTGAGGTCCTGGCTTTGTTGACATTGTCGAGACCAGGATTTTGTTCTCAAAATTGTAAAACCATCTTCCTCTGAAAGGGCAAAGAATTTGATGGAGAGATGGCCCTGTAATCTGTGCAAGGGATATTGCTGATCAATATACACGTTGGTGATTTGCAAGAGGAGAAAGGATACATAGTCAGTAAAAGTCAAGGAGGGCTGTGAGAAACATAAGTGATAGATAATACTTGCAACAGAGAGCACGCTTGTCTCCTTCCAATTCTGCTAGCCCTGCAAGACTCTTCTCCAGCCAAAACTAATTTATCTTCATAACCCTTCCTCAAAAAGCAGGACAGTGTTATTAGTGCCATTTTGACAGTGGGGAAACTGAGTCAAGGACAAACTAACCTGACCAAATCATTAAATGAGTCAGGCAGAGCTAAAAATGGAATTGTGCAGTCCAAGGTTTCTCAGTCAGTGCACCTTTGCTTTAAAGCGGAAGTTAGGGGGAGGCAGAGAGGTTAAATGAACCATTATCATAATTAGACTTGATGAAAGCAAATCTGGGGTTTGGCCCAAGATGGCAGATCACGTTTACCTTAAATGAATGTATGTCAGTGCACCTCCTAAAATTTCTCTATTAAAATGCCCTCGTGAGCTCTGAACCTGTGAGGTAGAAGTCCTAGATATAATTTAGAGTGCAAAAGGCCCAGCACGATCTTGGTCACATCACTTATCTCTAATGACCTCTAAAGGTTCTCTCCATCTCTAAAACAAGGGCTGTCACACCCATTTGTACTGTAAGGTATTTTTCGCAGGGTCTGTTTCTTACTAACACACTTTTACAATACTCGTGATATTGGGAACCGCTGATACTTCTGGAAAAAGAACAGCCACAAATTTCAGCCATCTCTGCAGCTCTGAGCTGACAGGCAAAACACAAGCAGGAAGGACTACTGTAAAGCATAAGCAAAACACCCACCTGCAGATGCCAACAAGGCTGTTCATCTGCAGACTGAATTCAATTTCCAATTAAATACCAAGTTACTTTCACACAGTCTGTTCTTTCGTTAGACTGAAGGGGTTTGTTTTCCTTTTCCTGAGTCACTCTTTACTAGAGACTTTCCACATCACATGTTTTATTTTTCACAAGGGCTCTAATGCACCGCAAAATAAAAACTCATGTCACAAGTCCAGAAAATCCGCTGCAGGCTTCAAAAATACACACACAGAGGGGGGGGGAAAAAGAAAAAGAAAATAAAAAAAGAAAAAAGGATTGGATAAAAAAGATGTTCGGGGTTTCTTCAGGCTGATCATTTTTATCATATCCCCTGTCCTGTGAATTGAATTGATGATTGATCTAACACTGAGGTGTGGTAMCATGCTTTCCTACAAAACACAACTCAACTTACTGTAGTATCAGGCCTTCTATCATGGAGGAAAGAGACCACAAACAGAGAACCCCTTAGTCTGATATCCCCACTTCTGTAAGGATCACTAATAACTCAAGACACCAATAATTAACAGCCATCATAGAAACATTTCAAGTCCACCAGAGAAAAACCATATATTATGGGAAGTAAGGCAGTCCTAGAAATACAGAGCATCACCAAGATCCTAGAGAGGCAAAAGAGATCTGGGAACTGACTGCTGCAATTGACTGTTTACTGGAAGTGAAATCCCCCCTGTGTATGATGAGACACTTGTGTGTACATAGATAATAAATGAAACAAAGGCTACAGGAGGTGGATATGTGGCAAGAAGTAGTTTTTTCTTCCTACTATACTAGAAACACTGTATTTTCAAAATCTTGGTTTCTACAGAGTACAAAATACATGTGAGGCTGGGTACTACATCTTCAGTAAGCACATTGGAAATAGGCCAGCTTGGCCGGCCCTCCTGTGACTGAACCAGAGACACCTAGGATTTGAAAAAGGACTTGTATTCTCTAT